>NC_083363.1:26080773-26123273 GCF_030254825.1 Meriones unguiculatus
CTGCTGTACAGTGCGTTATATCACTTTTAAGTTTTCCTGTTATAGTAACTGAACGGGCGACACGCATGTGATTTAGTTTACACAGTTGTGCTTTGCTTTTCTGTTCTTTCGATGGAAACTTGTTTCTGTGCCGTACAGTGCGAGATAACACTTTTTAGTTTTCCTGTATTCCTAATTGTGCGAGCGAAGCACATGTGATTCTGTTTAAAAGTAGTGCTTTGCCTTTCTTTTCTTTTGTTGGAAACTTGTTCCTGTGCTATACAGTGCGATATATCACTTTTCAATTTTCCTGTATTCCTAATAGTGCAAGTGACACACATGTGATTTAGTTTCCAAAGTAGTGCTTTGAGATTATGTTTTTTCGTTGGAAACCAGTTATGGTTAGGGTTAGGTTTAGGGTTAGGGTTAGGGTTAGGGTTAGGGTTAGGGTTAGGGTTAGGGTAGGGTTAGGGTTAATGTTAGGGTTAGGGTAGTGTTAGGGTTAGGGTTAGGGTTAGGGGTTAGGGGTTAGGGTTAGGGTTAGGGTCATATCACTTGTTAAGTTTTCCTGTTATAATAATTGAACAGGCGACACGTATGTGAATTAGTTTACAAAGTTGTGCTTTGTGTTTCTGTTCATTTTTTGGAAACTTGTTCCTGTGCTTTACAGTGCGTTATATCACTTTTAAGTTTTCCTGTTATAGTAATTGAACGGGCGACACGTATGTGATTTAGTTTACACAGTTGTGCTTTGCTTTTCTGTTCTTTCGATGTAAACTTGTTTATGTGCCGTACAGTCCGAGAAAACACTTTTCAGTTTTCCTGTATTAGTAATTAAGCGAGCGACACACATGTGATTCCGTTTAAACGTAGTGCTTTGCTTTTCCTTCGTTGGAAAGTTGTTCCTGTGCTGTACAGTGCATTGTATCACTTTTCAGTTTTCCTGTTTTAATAATTGAACGGGCGACACATATATGATTTCGTTTACACAGTTGTGCTTTGCTTTTCTGTTCTTTCGATGGAAACTTGTTTCTGTGCCGTACAGTGCGAGATAACACTTTTTAGTTTTCCTGTATTCCTAATTGTGCGAGCGAAGCACATGTGATTCCGTTGAAAAGTAGTGCTTTGCCTTTCTTTTCTTTCGTTGGAAACTTGTTCCTGTGCTATACAGTGCGATATATCTCTTTTCAGTTTTCCTGTATTCCTAATAGTGCAAGTGACACACATGTGATTTAGTTTCCAAAGTAGTGCTTTGAGTTTATGTTTTTTCGTTAGAAACTAGTTAGGGTTAGGGTTAGGTTTAGGGTTAGGGTTAGGGTTAGTGTTAGGGTTAGGGTTAGGGTTAGGGTAGGGTTAGGGTTAGGGTTAGGGTTAGGGTTAGGGTAGGGTTAGGGTTAGGGTTAGGGTTAGGGTTAGGGTTAGGGTTAGGGTTATATCACTTGTTAGCTTTCCTGTTATACTAATTGAACTGGAGACACGTATGTGAATTAGTTTACAAAGTTGTGCTTTACGTTTCTGTTCATTTGTTGGAAACTTGTTCCTGTGCTGTACAGTGCGTTATATCACTTTTCAGTTTTCCTGTTTTAATAATTGTACGGGCGACACATATGTGATTTCGTTTACACAGTTGTGCTTTGCTTTTCTGTTCTTTCAATGGAAACTTGTTTCTGTGCCGTACAGTGCGAGAAAACACTTTTCAGTTTTCCTGTATTCCTAATTAAGCGAGCAAGACACATGTGATTCCGTTTAAACGTAGTGCTTTGCTTTTCTTTTCTTTCGTTGGAAAGTTGTTCCTGTGCTGTACAGTGTGATATATCACTTTTCAGATTTCCTGATATAATAATTGAACAGGCGACACGTATGTGAATTAGTTTACAATGTAGTGCTTTCCTTTTCTGTTCTTTCGTTGGAAATTTGTTCGTGTGCTGTACAGTGCGATATATCACTTTTCAGTTTTCCTGTATTCCTAATTGAGCGAGCGACACACATGTGATTTAGTTTCCAAAGTAGTGCTTTGAGTGTATGTTTTTTCGTTGGAAACCAGTTAGAGTTAGGGTTAGGGTTAGGGTTAGGGTTAGGGTTAGGGTAGGGTTAGGGTTAGGGTTAGGGTTAGGGTTAGGGTAGGGTTAGGGTTAGGGTTAGGGTTAGGGTTAGGGTTAGGGGTTAGGGTTAGGGTTAGGGTTAGGGTTATATCACTTTTTAGTTTTCCTGTTATAATAATTGAACAGGCGACACATATGTGAGTTAGTTTACAAAGTTGTGCTTTGCTTTTCTGTTCATTTTTTGGAAACTTGTTCCTGTGCTGTACAGTGCGTTATATCACTTTTAAGTTTTCCTCTTATAGTAACTGAACGGGCGACACGCATGTGATTTAGTTTACAGAGTTGTGCTTTTCTTTTCTGTTCTTTCGATGGAAACTTGTTTCTGTGCAGTAAAGTGCGAGAAAACACTTTTCAGTTTTCCTGTATTCCTAATTGAGCGAGCGACACACATGTGATTTTGTTTACAAAATAGTGCTTTGCGTTTCTGTTCTTCTTTTGGAAACTTGTTTCTCTGCTGTACAGTGCGTTATATCACTTTTAAGTTTTCCTCTTATAGTAACTGAACGGGCGACACGCATGTGATTTAGTTTACACAGTTGTGCTTTGCTTTTCTGTTCTTTCGATGGAAACTTGTTTCTGTGCCGTACAGTGCGAGATAACACTTTTTAGTTTTCCTGTATTCCTAATTGTGCGAGCGAAGCACATGTGATTCTGTTTAAAAGTAGTGCTTTGCCTTTCTTTTCTTTTGTTGGAAACTTGTTCCTGTGCTATACAGTGCGATATATCACTTTTCAATTTTCCTGTATTCCTAATAGTGCAAGTGACACACGTGTGATTTAGTTTCCAAAGTAGTGCTTTGAGATTATGTTTTTTCGTTGGAAACCAGTTATGGTTAGGGTTAGGGTTAGGGTTAGGGTTAGGGTTAGGGTTAGGGTAGGGTTAGGGTTAGGGTTAGGGTTAGGGTAGTGTTAGGGTTAGGGTTAGGGTTAGGGGTTAGGTTTAGGGTTAGGGTTAGGGTCATATCACTTGTTAAGTTTTCCTGTTATAATAATTGAACAGGCGACACGTATGTGAATTAGTTTCCAAAGTAGTGCTTTGAGATTATGTTTTTTCGTTGGAAACCAGTTATGGTTAGGGTTAGGGTTAGGGTTAGGGTTAGGGTTAGGGTTAGGGTAGGGTTAGGGTTGGGGTTAGGGTTAGGGTAGGGTTAGGGTTAGGGTTAGGGTTAGGGGTTAGGGTTAGGGTTAGGGTTAGGGTCATATCACTTGTTAAGTTTTCCTGTTATAATAATTGAACAGGCGACACGTATGTGAATTAGTTTACAAAGTTGTGCTTTGCGTTTCTGTTCATTTTTTGGAAACTTGTTCCTGTGCTTTACAGTGCGTTATATCACTTTTAAGTTTTCCTGTTATAGTAATTGAACGGGCGACACGTATGTGATTTAGTTTACACAGTTGTGCTTTGCTTTTCTGTTCTTTCGATGTAAACTTGTTTCTGTGCCGTACAGTCTGAGAAAACACTTTTCAGTTTTCCTGTATTCCTAATTAAGCGAACTACACACATGTGATTCCGTTTAAACCTAGTGCTTTGCTTTTCTGTTCTTTCGATGGAAACTTGTTTCTCTGCCGTACAGTGCGAGATAACACTTTTTAGTTTTCCTGTATTCCTAATTGTGCGAGCGAAGCACATGTGATTCCGTTGAAAAGTAGTGCTTTGCCTTTCTTTTCTTTCGTTGGAAACTTGTTCCTGTGCTATACAGTGCGATATATCTCTTTTCAGTTTTCCTGTATTCTTAATAGTGCAAGTGACACACATGTGATTTAGTTTCCAAAGTAGTGCTTTGAGTTTATGTTTTTTCGTTAGAAACCAGTTAGGGTTAGGGTTAGGTTTAGGGTTAGGGTTAGGGTTAGTGTTAGGGTTAGGGTTAGGGTTAGGGTAGGGTTAGCTTTAGGCTTAGGGTTAGGGTTAGGGTTAGGGTAGGGTTAGGGTTAGGGTTAGGGTTAGGGTTAGGGTTAGGGTTAGGGGTTAGGGTTAGGGTTATATCACTTGTTAGCCTTCCTGTTATACTAATTGAACTGGAGACAGGTATGTGAATTAGTTTACAAAGTTGTGCTTTACGTTTCTGTTCATTTGTTGGAAACTTGTTCCTGTGCTGTACAGTGCGTTATATCACTTTTCAGTTTTCCTGTTTTAATAATTGTACGGGCGACACATATGTGATTTCGTTTACACAGTTGTGCTTTGCTTTTCTGTTCTTTCAATGGAAACTTGTTTCTGTGCCGTACAGTGCGAGAAAACACTTTTCAGTTTTCCTGTATTCCTAATTTAGCGAGCGAGACACATGTGATTCCGTTTAAACGTAGTGCTTTGCTTTTCTTTTCTTTCGTTGGAAAGTTGTTCCTGTGCTGTACAGTGTGATATATCACTTTTCAGATTTCCTGTTATAATAATTGAACAGGCGACACGTATGTGAATTAGTTTACAATGTAGTGCTTTCCTTTTCTGTTCTTTCGTTGGAAATTTGTTCGTGTGCTGTACAGTGCGATATATCACTTTTCAGTTTTCCTGTATTCCTAATTGAGCGAGCGACACACATGTGATTTAGTTTCCAAAGTAGTGCTTTGAGTGTATGTTTTTTCGTTGGAAACCAGTTAGAGTTAGGGTTAGGGTTAGGGTTAGTGTTAGGGTTAGGGTAGGGTTAGGGTTAGGGTTAGGGTTAGGGTTAGGGTTAGGGTAGGGTTAGGGTTAGGGTTAGGGTTAGGGTTAGGGGTTAGGGTAGGGTTAGGGTTAGGGTTATATCACTTTTTAGTTTTCCTGTTATAATAATTGAACAGGCGACACATATGTGAGTTAGTTTACAAAGTTGTGCTTTGCTTTTCTGTTCATTTTTTGGAAACTTGTTCCTGTGCTGTACAGTGCGTTATATCACTTTTAAGTTTTCCTCTTATAGTAACTGAACGGGCGACACGCATGTGATTTAGTTTACAGAGTTGTGCTTTTCTTTTCTGTTCTTTCGATGGAAACTTGTTTCTGTGCAGTAAAGTGCGAGAAAACACTTTTCAGTTTTCCTGTATTCCTAATTGAGCGAGCGACACACATGTGATTTAGTTTACAAAATAGTGCTTTGCGTTTCTGTTCTTCTTTTGGAAACTTGTTTCTCTGCTGTACAGTGCGTTATATCACTTTTAAGTTTTCCTGTTATAGTAACTGAACGGGCGACACGCATGTGATTTAGTTTACACAGTTGTGCTTTGCTTTTCTGTTCTTTCGATGGAAACTTGTTTCTGTGCCGTACAGTGCGAGATAACACTTTTTAGTTTTCCTGTATTCCTAATTGTGCGAGCGAAGCACATGTGATTCTGTTTAAAAGTAGTGCTTTGCCTTTCTTTTATTTGTTGGAAACTTGTTCCTGTGCTATACAGTGCGATATATCACTTTTCAATTTTCCTGTATTGCTAATAGTGCAAGTGACACACGTGTGATTTAGTTTCCAAAGTAGTGCTTTGAGATTATGTTTTTTCGTTGGAAACCAGTTATGGTTAGGGTTAGGTTTAGGGTTAGGGTTAGGGTTAGGGTTAGGGTTAGGGTAGGGTTAGGGTTAGGGTTAGGGTTAGGGTTAGGGTAGTGTTAGGGTTAGGGTTAGGGTTAGGGGTTAGGGTTAGGGTTAGGGTTAGGGTCATATCACTTGTTAAGTTTTCCTGTTATAATAATTGAACAGGCGACACGTATGTGAATTAGTTTACAAAGTTGTGCTTTGCGTTTCTGTTCATTTTTTGGAAATTTGTTCCTGTGCTTTACAGTGCGTTATATCACTTTTAAGTTTTCCTGTTATAGTAATTGAACGGGCGACACGTATGTGATTTAGTTTACACAGTTGTGCTTTGCTTTTCTGTTCTTTCGATGTAAACTTGTTTCTGTGCCGTACAGTCTGAGAAAACACTTTTCAGTTTTCCTGTATTCCTAATTAAGCGAACGACACACATGTGATTCCGTTTAAACGTAGTGCTTTGCTTTTCTGTTCTTTCGATGGAAACTTGTTTCTCTGCCGTACAGTGCGAGATAACACTTTTTAGTTTTCCTGTATTCCTAATTGTGCGAGCGAAGCACATGTGATTCCGTTGAAAAGTAGTGCTTTGCCTTTCTTTTCTTTCGTTGGAAACTTGTTCCTGTGCTATACAGTGCGATATATCTCTTTTCAGTTTTCCTGTATTCTTAATAGTGCAAGTGACACACATGTGATTTAGTTTCCAAAGTAGTGCTTTGAGTTTATGTTTTTTCGTTAGAAACCAGTTAGGGTTAGGGTTAGGTTTAGGGTTAGGGTTAGGGTTAGTGTTAGGGTTAGGGTTAGGGTTAGGGTAGGGTTAGCTTTAGGCTTAGGGTTAGGGTTAGGGTTAGGGTAGGGTTAGGGTTAGGGTTAGGGTTAGGGTTAGGGTGAGGGTTAGGGGTTAGGGTTAGGGTTATATCACTTGTTAGCCTTCCTGTTATACTAATTGAACTGGAGACACGTATGTGAATTAGTTTACAAAGTTGTGCTTTACGTTTCTGTTCATTTGTTGGAAACTTGTTCCTGTGCTGTACAGTGCGTTATATCACTTTTCAGTTTTCCTGTTTTAATAATTGAACGGGCGACACATATGTGATTTCGTTTACACAGTTGTGCTTTGCTTTTCTGTTCTTTCAATGGAAACTTGTTTCTGTGCCGTACAGTGCGAGAAAACAGTTTTCAGTTTTCCTGTATTCCTAATTAAGCGAGCGACACACATGTGATTCCGTTTAAACGTAGTGCTTTGCTTTTTTTTTTTTTGTTGGAAAGTTGTTCCTGTGCTGTACAGTGTGATATATCACTTTTCAGATTTCCTGTTATATTAATTGAACAGGCGACACGTATGTGAATTAGTTTACAAACTAGTGCTTTCCTTTTCTGTTCTTTCGTTGGAAATTTGTTCGTGTGCTGTACAGTGCGATATATCACTTTTCAGTTTTCCTGTATTCCTAATTGAGCGAGCGACACACATGTGATTTAGTTTCCAAAGTAGTGCTTTGAGTGTATGTTTTTTCGTTGGAAACCAGTTAGAGTTAGGGTTAGGGTTAGGGTTAGGGTTAGGGTTAGGGTTAGGGTTAGGGTAGGGTTAGGGTTATATCACTTTTTAGTTTTCCTGTTATAATAATTGAACAGGCGACACATATGTGAATTAGTTTACAAAGTTGTGCTTTGCTTTTCTGTTCATTTTTTGGAAACTTGTTCCTGTGCTGTACAGTGCCTTATATCACTTTTAAGTTTTCCTGTTATAGTAACTGAACGGGCGACACGCATGTGATTTAGTTTACAGAGTTGTGCTTTTCTTTTCTGTTCTTTCGATGGAAACTTCTTTCTATGCAGTAAAGTGCGAGAAAACACTTTTCAGTTTTCCTGTATTCCTAATTGAGCGAGCGACACACATGTGATTTAGTTTACAAAATAGTGCTTTGCGTTTCTGTTCTTCTTTTGGAAACTTGTTTCTCTGCTGTACAGTGCGTTATATCACTTTTCAGTTTTCCTGTTATAGTAATTGAAAAGGCGACACTTATGTGATTTAGTTTTCACAGTTATCCTTTGCTTTTCTGTTCTTTCGATGGAAACTTGTTTCTGTGCAGTAAAGTGCGAGATAACACTTTTCAGTTTTCCTGTATTCCTAATTGAGCGAGCGACGCCCATCTGATTCCGATTAAAAGTAGTGCTTTGCTTTTCTTTTCTTTTGTTAGAAAGTTGTTCCTGTGCTGTACAGTGCGATATATCACTTTTCAGTTTTCCTGTTTTAATAATTGAACAGGCGACACATATGTGATTTCGTTTACACAGTTGTGCTTTGCTTTTCTGTTCTTTCGATGGAAACTTGTTTCTGTGCCGTACAGTGCGAGATAACACTTTTTAGTTTTCCTTTATTCCTAATTGTGCGAACGAAGCACATGTGATTCCGTTTAAAAGTAGTGCTTTGCCTTTCTTTTCTTTCGTTGGAAACTTGTTCCTGTGCTATACAGTGCGATATATCACTTTTCAGTTTTCCTGTATTCCTAGTAGTGCAAGTGACACACGTGTGATTTAGTTTCCAAAGTAGTGCTTTGAGATTATGTTTTTTCGTTGGAAACCAGTTATGGTTAGGGTTAGGTTTAGGGTTAGGGTTAGGGTTAGGGTTAGGGTAGGGTTAGGGTTAGGGTTAGGGTTAGGGTAGTGTTAGGGTTAGGGTTAGGGTTAGGGTTAGGGTTAGGGTTAGGGGTTAGGGTTAGGGTTAGGGTTAGGGTCATATCACTTGTTAAGTTTTCCTGTTATAATAATTGAACAGGCGACACGTATGTGAATTAGTTTACAAAGTTGTGCTTTGCGTTTCTGTTCATTTTTTAGAAACTTGTTCCTGTGCTTTACAGTGCGTTATATCACTTTTAAGTTTTCCTGTTATAGTAATTGAACGGGCGACACGTATGTGATTTAGTTTACACAGTTGTGCTTTGCTTTTCTGTTCTTTCGATGTAAACTTGTTTCTGTGCCGTACAGTCCGAGAAAACACTTTTCAGTTTTCCTGTATTCCTAATTAAGCGAACGACACACATGTGATTCCGTTTAAACGTAGTGCTTTGCTTTTCTGTTCTTTCGATGGAAACTTGTTTCTGTGCCGTACAGTGCGAGATAACACTTTTTAGTTTTCCTGTATTCCTAATTGTGCGAGCGAAGCACATGTGATTCCGTTGAAAAGTAGTGCTTTGCCTTTCTTTTCTTTCGTTGGAAACTTGTTCCTGTGCTATACAGTGCGATATATCTCTTTTCAGTTTTCCTGTATTCCTAATAGTGCAAGTGACACACATGTGATTTAGTTTCCAAAGTAGTGCTTTGAGTTTATGTTTTTTCGTTAGAAACCAGTTAGGGTTAGGGTTAGGTTTAGGGTTAGGGTTAGGGTTAGTGTTAGGGTTAGGGTTAAGGTTAGGGTAGGGTTAGCTTTAGGGTTAGGGTTAGGGTTAGGGTTAGGGTAGGGTTAGGGTTAGGGTTATGGTTAGGGTTAGGGTTAGGGGTTAGGGTTAGGGTTAGGGTTATATCACTTGTTAGCTTTCCTGTTATACTAATTGAACTGGAGACACGTATGTGAATTAGTTTACAAAGTTGTGCTTTACGTTTCTGTTCATTTGTTGGAAACTTGTTCCTGTGCTGTACAGTGCGTTATATCACTTTTCAGTTTTCCTGTTTTAATAATTGAACGGGCGACACATATGTGATTTCGTTTACACAGTTGTGCTTTGCTTTTCTGTTCTTTCAATGGAAACTTGTTTCTGTGCCGTACAGTGCGAGAAAACAGTTTTCAGTTTTCCTTTATTCCTAATTAAGCGAGCGACACACATGTGATTCCGTTTAAACGTAGTGCTTTGCTTTTTTTTTTTGTTGGAAAGTTGTTCCTGTGCTGTACAGTGCAATATATCACTTTTCAGATTTCCTGTTATATTAATTGAACAGGCGACACGTATGTGAATTAGTTTACAAAGTAGTGCTTTCCTTTTCTGTTCTTTCGTTGGAAATTTGTTCGTGTGCTGTACAGTGCGATATATCACTTTTCAGTTTTCCTGTATTCCTAATTGAGCGAGCGACACACATGTGATTTAGTTTCCAAAATAGTGCTTTGCGTTTCTGTTCTTCTTTTGGAAACTTGTTTCTCTGCTGTACAGTGCGTTATATCACTTTTCAGTTTTCCTGTTATAGTAATTGAAAAGGCGACACTTATGTGATTTAGTTTTCACAGTTATCCTTTGCTTTTCTGTTCTTTCGATGGAAACTTGTTTCTGTGCCGTACAGTGCGAGATAACACTTTTCAGTTTTCCTGTATTCCTAATTGAGCGAGCGACGCCCATCTGATTCCGTTTAAAAGTAGTGCTTTGCTTTTCTTTTCTTTTGTTGGAAACTTGTTCCTGTGCTATACAGTGTGTTATATCACTTTTTTTTTTTTTCAATGCAGTTTATTCAGGAACATTGAACAATTCTCGGACCCCGGGGAAAGCCAGCCCACAGCTTAAATAGCCTCAGGGTAGCCAACCCAGGCGTGCCACGGGGGCAATGCAGATAGGTCCACATACATGGAAGCAAGCCAGATCCTCGGCCTTAGCCAAATGTGGAGTTGTTCGTGACAGAGAGCACTCACCATCGGGAAGGTGGAAGGTGGAAAACCAGCTCCATCTTTAAGGCATAGCATTCCGCAGCTCTCTACAGTTCCCCCTTTTTGTTTTAGACGCATCAGGCAAGAGTAGAGGTCTGATCTCTGATATTAGAAATAAATTGGGACTTTGTACAGATGTTCATTTAGGTGTCATCCACCCAAAGAGCATCAGACCCGTCCGATACCTTTTTCTCAGAGGCGGGACCTGGGGCATCAACCCGCATGCAACCAGACATGCTCTTCTCTGGGTCCAAAGCGGCTGACCCTGAGTGCAGTGCTTAGCCTCGCATCCTGAGCGTATCATTTTAGCTTTTTATGGTATCCAACCATGCTTGGGGAGAATGTCCTGCTTCAATGGCTGTAAAGGCCTGAATGATCATGGCTGCATCACACTGTTGTGAGACTCTAATCTTGCATATATACCACAGGAAAACCAACGAGACCAACACCAGAAGGCCTGCTAACACTCCCATGCCCGCCCATTCCTTCAGATGATTCATGGCTGCCGCAATCCATGTTGATAATCCTGTGGCTAGTCCTGCGTCCACTCCAGTAGAATTTACTGTGACAATGGCCACTCTCAGCTGCTCCATCGTAGTATCGAATTCTCCAGTCCAATTACCTAAAATATAGCTCGACAATTGTTTAGACAGATATGCAGCGCAGGAAAAATTCTCATGTTGTATGCTAGTGACACAAAGTCCAGCATACTTTCATTGACAGCCAGGTTGAGCGATTTGCCATAGGGTATCAATTTGCTCCTGCAAGAGGTCAATCCTCTGATTGAACACCATCAAGCTTCCTTTTAGTTGAGCATTAATTCTTTTATGTACAACTAAGGCATGAGCTACATTGGCTAAATGATTATTCAGGGTCTGAGCAGTCTGCCCAGTATGACTCATGGCTAATGCCCTGGTGGTAGCTCCAACAGCCGTCAATGAGATGGTAGTAACAATGGTGGCTGTAGTTCCAAGATCCCTTTTCTGTCTGAAGAGAGTCATAGCGTGAGGGGCATCAATGGGCATAGGCACCCAGTGAGGCATGCGAGTAACCAGGGCATACCTAACTTTACTAGCATTCCAGCATTGGGCAAAAAAGCAAGTATCATTACCACAATTACTTGGCTCTATCTGGCTAATAATGAATAAAAATGGGGGATATAGACAAACAGGTGTGGGCTTATAGGAAATATTATGAGAAGCCTTAACCCCTCGTTGGAACATCCTGCGTCAGTTCTAGAACTAGCAGTGGTGGTGTCCGAGGTCTGAGTAGGTTCAGGAGACCATTGCCCCCAGGGGCGAGACGTGCTCCATGCCAATTGACTAACTCCATGTTTTCCTCCAATTTTGAAAGTCATTTAAGGTTCTTAAATTATTTTTTTCCCTTTTTTCTTAAATTTTTCATCAATTACACTTTATTCATTCTGCATCCCCCCATAAGCCCCTCCCTCCTCCCATCCCAATCCCACCCTCCCTCCTCCCTCTGCTTGCATGCCACTCCCCAAGTCCACTAATAGGGGAGGTTCTCCTCTTTTTTCTGATCTTAGTCTGTCAGTTCACATCAAAAGTGGCTGTATTGTCCTCTACTGTGGCCTGGTAAGGCTGCTCCCCCACCCCCAGAGGGAGGTGATCAAAGAGCAGGCCAATCAGAGTATGTCAGAGGCAGTCCCTCTTCACATTACTATGTAACCCAATTGGACTCTGAACTGCCCTGGGCTACATCTGTGCAGGGGTTCTAGGTTATCTCCATGAATAGTCCTTGGTTGGAGTATGAGTCTCTGGGAAGTTCCCTATGTTTAAATTTTCTTGTTCTGTTGCTCTCCTTGTGGAGACCCTGTCCTCTCCAACTCTTACTATTTCCCAGTTCTTACCTAAAATTCCGTTCACTCTGCCTAACAGTTGCCCATCAGGCTCAGCATCTGCTTTGATAGTCTGAAGGGCAGAGGCTTTCAGAGGCCCTCTGTGGTAGGTTCCTAGGTTGTTTCCTGTTTTCTTCTTCTTCTGATGTCCATCCTTTTTGCCTTTCTGGATGAGGATTGGACGTTTTAGTTAGGGTCCTCTCTCTTGCTTAGTTTCTTTAGATGCACAGGTTTTAGTGGGTTTGTCCTATGTTGTATGTCTATATGAGTGAGTATATACTGTGTGTGTCTTTTTGCTTCTGAGACAACTCACTCAGGATGATCCTTTCCAGATCCCACCATTTACCTGCAAATTTCATGATTTCCTTATTTTTCATTGCTGAGTAATATTCCATTGTGTAGATGTACCACAATTTCTGCATCCATTCTTCAATTGAGGGGCATCTGGGTTGTTTCCAGCTTCTGGCTATTACAAATAAAGCTGCTACAAACATGGTTGAGCAAATGTCCTTTTTGTGTACTTGAGCCTCTTTTGGATATATGCCCAGTAGTGGTATGGCTGGATCTTGAGGAAGCGCTATTCCTAGTTGTCTGAGAAAGCGCCAGATTGATTTCCAGAGTGGTTGTACAAGTTTACATTCCCACCAGCAGTGGAGAAGGGTTCCCCTTTCTCCACAACCTCTCCAGCATGTGTTGTCACTTGAGTTTTTGATCTTGGCCATTCTCATGGGTGTAAGGTGAAATCTCAGGGTTGTTTTGATTTGCATTTCCCTAATGGCTAATGAGGTTGAGCATTTCTTTAAGTGCTTCTCTGCCATTCGGTATTCCTCTACAGAGAATTCTCTGTTTAGCTCTGTTCCCCATTTTTTAAGTGGATTACTTGGTTTGCTGCTTTTCAGCTTCTTTAGTTCTTTATATATACTGGATATGAGTCCTCTGTCAGATAAAGGATTGGTGAAGATTCTTTCCCAATCTGTAGGTGGTCGCTTTGTTTTGATGACGGTGTCCTTTGCTTTACAGAAGCTTTTCAGTTTCATGAGGTCCCATTTATTGGTTGTTGCTCTTAGAGCCTGTGCTGTTGGTGTTCTGTTCAGGAAGTTTCCCCCTGTACCAATGAGTTCTAGGGTATTTCCCACTTTTTTTTCAAGCCGGTTTAATGTGTCTGGTTTTATGTTGAGGTCTTTGATCCACTTGGACTTCAGTTTTGTGCAGGGTGACAAGTATGGATCTATTTTCATTTTTCTACATGTAGACATCCAGTTAGACCAGCACCATTTGTTGAAGATGCTATCTTTTTTCCATTGTATGGTTTTGGCGTCTTTGTCAAAGATCAGGTGTCCATAAGTGTGTGGGTTTATTTCTGGGTCCTCTGTTCGGTTCCATTGATCCACCATTCTGTTTCTATGCCAGTACCATGCAGTTTTTAAAACTGTTGCTCTATAGTACAACTTAAGATCAGGGATGGAGATACCTCCAGAAGATCTTTTATTGTAGAGGATTGGTTTAGCAATTCTGGGTTTCTTGTTATTCCATATGAAGTTGAGAATTTTCCTTTCCAGGTCTGTAAAGAATTGTGTTGGTAATTTGATGGGAATTGCATTGAATCTGTAGATTGCTTTTGGTAAGATGGCCATTTTTACTATGTTAATCCTACCAAGCCATGAGCATGGGAGATCTTTCCATCTTCTCATATCTTCTTCTAATTCTTTCTTCAGAGATTTGAAATTTTTTTCATACAAGTCTTTGACTTCCTTGGTTAGGGTTACTCCGAGGTACCTTATGTCATTTGTGGCTATTGTGAAGGGTGTTGTTTCCTTAATTTCTTTCTCAGCCCTTTTGTCTTTTGTATACAGGAGGGCTACTGATTTTTTTGAGTTAATTTTGTATCCTGCCACTTTGCTGAAGGTGTTTATCAGCTGTAGGAGTTCCCTGGTAGAGTTTTTGGGGTCACTCACGTATACTATCATATCATCTGCAAATAGTGATAATTTGACTTCTTCCTTTCCAATTTGTATCCCCTTGATCTCCTTCAACTGTCTTATTGCTCTAGCAAGGACTTCCAACACTATGTTGAAGAGATATGGAGAGAGTGGGCAGCCTTGTCTTGTCCCTGATTTCAGTGGGATTGCTTTAAGTTTCTCTCCATTCAGTTTGATGTTGGCTATAGGCTTGCTGTATATCGCCTTTACTATGTTTAGATATGTGCCTTGTATCCCTGATCTCTCCAATACTTTGAACATGAATGGATGTTGGATTTTGTCAAAGGCTTTTTCAGCATCTAGGGAGATTATCATGTGGTTTTTTTCTTTCAGTTTGTTAATATGGTGGATCACATTGATGGATTTCCGTATATTGAACCACCCCTGCATACCTGGGATGAAGCCTACTTGGTCATAGTGGATAATATCTTTGATGTGTTCTTGGATTCGGTTTGCAAGTATTTTATTAAGTATTTTTGCATCAATGTTCATAAGGGAGATTGGCCGGAAATTCTCTTTCTTTGTTGAGTCTTTGTGAGGTTTAGGTACCAAGGTGACTGTGGCTTCATAGAATGAATTTGGTAATATTCCTTCTGTTTCTATTTTGTGGAATAGTTTGAAGAGAATTGGTGTTAGCTCTTCTTTGAAGGTCTGGTAGAATTCTGCGCTGAAGCCATCTGGTCCTGGGCTTTTTTTGGATGGGAGACTTTTGATGACCGCTTCTATTTCTTTGGGGGATATAGGTCTATTTAGTTGATTTACCTGGTCCTGGTTCAGCTTTGGTAAGTCAAATCGATCAAGAAAATTGTCCATTTCATTTAGATTTTCAAATTTTGTGGCATATAGACTTTTGAAGTAAGTCCTAATGATTGTTTGGATTTCCTCAGTGTCTGTAGTTATATCCCCCTTTTCATTTCTGATTTTGTTGATTTGGGTGGTGTCTCTCTGCCTTTTAGTTAGCCTGGCTAAGGGTTTGTCGATCTTGTTGATTTTCTCAAAGAACCAGCTCTTGGTTTCATTGATTCTTTGAATTGTTTTATTTGTTTCCAATTGATTGATTTCAGCCCTGAGTTTGATTATTTCCAGCCGTCTACTCCTTCTTGGTGTGTCTGCTTCTTCTTTTTCTAGGGTTTTTAAATGAGCCATTAGGGTGCTTGAATGAGCTGTCTCGAATTTCTTCTTGAAGGCACTTAGTGCTATGAACTTTCCTCTTAGCACTGCTTTCATTGTGTCCCACAAGTTCAGGTATGTTGTGTCTTCATTTTCATTGATTTCTAGAAAGACTTTAATTTCTTTCTTTATTTCTTCCCTGACCCAGCTGTCATTTAGTAACAAGTTGTTCAGTTTCCATGTGTGTGTAGGCTTTTTGTTATTTCTGTTATTGTTGAGGTCCAGCTTTATTCCATGGTGATCAGACAAGATACATGGGATTATTTCAATCTTCTTGTATCTGTTGAGGCTCGCTTTGTGACCCACTATGTGGTCTATTTTGGAGAAGGTTCCATGAGGTGCTGAGAAGAAGGTAAATTCTTTTGTGTTTGGGTGTAAAGTTCTGTAAATGTCTGTTAGGTCCATTTGATTCATGACCTCTGTCAGAGACATTGTTTCTTTGTTTAATTTCTGTTTGGTTGACCTGTCCTTTGTTGAGAGTGGGGTGTTGAAGTCTCCCACTATTAATGTGTGTGGATCTATATGTGCTTTAAATTTTATCAATGTTTCTTTCACAAATGTGGGTGCCCTTGTATTTGGGGCATAGATGTTCAGGATTGTGATGTCTTCCTGGTGGAATTTTCCCTTGATGAGTATGAAGTGTCCTTCCCCATCTCTTTTGATTAATTTTGGTTGAAAGTCTATTTTATCAGATATTAGAATGGCTACTCCTGCTTGCTTCTTGGGTCCGTTTGCTTGGAAAGTCGTCTTCCAACCCTTTACCCTCAGGTAATGTCTATCTTTGTGTCTTAGGTGTGTTTCTTGTATGCAACAGATTGCTGGGTTTTGTTTACGTATCCATTCTGTTAATCTGTGTCTTTTTATTGGAGAGTTGAGTCCATTGATGTTGAGAGAGATTAATGACCAGTGGCTGTTAGATCTCTTGATTTTGATGTTGGCTGTGGTCATCAGGTTGTGTGCTTGGTTGCTTTTTGTTTTACTGAAGTGAGGTTATTTATTTCCTGTGTTTTCTTGAATGTAGCTAGCTTTCTTGGGTTGTATTTTCCCTTCCAGTGTCTTCTGTAATGCTGGATTTGTTTGTAGGTATTGTTGAAATTTGTTTTTGTCATTGAATATCTTGTTTTCTCCATCTATGAGGACTGAGAGTTTTGCTGGGTATAATAGCCTGGGCTGACATCTGTGTTCTCTTAGGGTCTGCATGATATCTGTCCAGGCCCTTCTGGCTTTCATAGTCTCTGTTGAAAAGTCAGGTGTGATTCTAATGGGTTTGCCATTATATGTTACTTGGCCTTTTTCCCTTGCAGCTTTTAGTATTTTTTCTTTGTTCTGTATACTTTCTGTTTTGATTATTATGTGGCGGGAGGATTTTCTTTTCTGGTCAAATTTGCTGGGTGTTCTGTAGGCCTCATGTATTCTAATTGGCCTCTCCTTTAGCTTGGGGAAATTTTCTTCAATGATTTTGTTGAAAATATTTTCTGGGCCTTGGAGAAGGGAGTCTTCTTTTTCCTCTATACCTATTATTCTTAGGTTTTGTCTTTTCATATTGTCTTGCATTTCTTGGACGGTCTGTGTCAGGAATTTTTCAGATTTAACATTTTCTTTGACAGATACATCGATTTCTTCCATTGTATCTTCTACACCTGAGATTCTTTCTTCCATCTCTTGTAGTCTGTTGGTTATGCTTACCTCTGTAGTTCCTGTTTTCTTCCCTAGATTCTTCCTTTCCATTATTTCTTCCATTTGTGTTTTCTTTAATTTTTCTAATTCTATCTTCAGGTCTTGAGTTGTTTTGTTTACTTCCTTCACCTGTCTGATTGTACTTTCCTGTTTTTCTTTTAGTTCCTTCAACTCTGTTTCTTTCATTTCATTCAGTGTTTTAAGCATTTCCTTTCTAAAGGCCATAAACTGTTTGGCTGCAGCTTCCTCTATTTCTTTACGGATGGCAATATTCTGTTTGAGTTTATCTTCCTCTATGTCTTTACGAATCTTATTTGTTTCCTCTGTTATCATCTTCATGAGCATACTTGTTAGGTCATCTTCTTGGATTTCAGTTATGGCGGGGTGTCCAGGGCTACTTGCCCCTGGGTAACTGGGTTCTGGAGATGCCATATTGCTCTGTCTTTTGTTGCTTGAGCTTTTACGCTGGCCTCTACCCATTGTGTTATCTTAGGAATTTGGGGTTATTTTCTGGTGGTTCCTGGGGATCCTGTGGTGGAGAGAATCCCCTTTGCAGAAAGCTGGATTTTCCTGGAGGATGTCTTCTCAGCTTTTTGGGTATAGTTCCTGGATGGCTGGTGTTTTTTCAGGAGTTGCTCACCTCAGGGATATAGACCTGAGTGGTAACTGTGGTCTTTGTTAGTCGAGAGGGTTCTCCTCTCACCCAGGGAAGTCCTGAGGGCAGCTGCCCTGTTTCTGGGTTTCTTGTTGCAAATTTAATGATCAGCTGCTGTGACCTAGTTGGACATCAGGCCTCAACTGTTTGTGCTTGTGTCTGGAGCACAGCTGAGTGCTGGCGCCTCGGCCCCACTAGACTGCTAGACTTTTTCTAGGGAAGGATTGGGTGATTTAGATCAGTACAGTTTCCTTCCTTCCCAGTGGATTCTCTGGAGACACGGACTCCTAGTGTCTTTTTTTGCCCTGGTACACACTGCTCAGTATCCGCCAGCTGGCTGGCCACAGAAATTTGCCTGTGCCTGGAGCACAGCTATGTGATGGCGGCTCAGTCTCTGCCAGCTGTCTGGTGCGCAGAAACTGCCTGTGTCTGCCTTTGTGGCTTTTGGGAGTCTGAGTGGCTCCCTAAGCTGGGTAATTTTCAGGTTGGGGGTGAGCTGAGTGCTCTGAGATCAGACCCGCCGTTTCTATCTCTGGTGGCGAATCAGGCGCACAGGCAGGCAGGGCTCTGTGCCGGAACCTGGGTCCCCGGCTCTGGCTCCGGGCTGGCTCCTGGGGTGCCCGTGGAACCCGCCCGAGTCTTTTCCAGGGGATGTCTGGGTGACCTAAGGCCGGTCCCAATCGTTTCCTGTACCCTGGGGTTATCTCTCCACTGAAAATTCCAGTCTCTGATAGTGTGGTGCCCAAGGTTCAGTCTGGGACCGTGACCAGAGACACTGGCTTGTGGCTCTGGGCTGGGGCTGGGGCTGGCGGCCGGCAGCCAAGCGTCTGGCGGAACCGGGATCTCTTCCGCGGTTTAGCCGGGTGAGTTAAAAGCTGATTGAATCCCCCACCGTGGGGTATCCTCTCACCTGGGAAACACAATGACTGTGTTTTATGGCCGAGAGTTCTGATTGCTGTTCACTGTGCTGATCCTGCTGTGCTGCTGCTCAGAATGAAGGTCCTCCCGGCGCCGCCATCTTGCCCCTCCTTCGTTATATCACTTTTAAGTTTTCCTGTTATAGTAATTGAACGGGCGACACGTATGTGATTTAGTTTACACAGTTGTGCTTTGCTTTTCTGTTCTTTCGATGTAAACTTGTTTCTGTGCCGTACAGTCCGAGAAAACACTTTTCAGTTTTCCTGTATTCCTAATTAAGCGAGCAACACACATGTGATTCCGTTTAAACGTAGTGCTTTGCTTTGCTGTTCTTTCGATGGAAACTTGTTTCTGTGCCGTACAGTGCGAGATAACACTTTTTAGTTTTCCTGTATTCCTAATTGTGCGAGCGAAGCACATGTGATTCCGTTTAAAAGTAGTGCTTTGCCTTTCTTTTCTTTCGTTGGAAACTTGTTCCTGTGCTATACAGTGCGATATATCTCTTTTCAGTTTTCCTGTATTCCTAATAGTGCAAGTGACACACGTGTGATTTAGTTTCCAAAGTAGTGCTTTGAGTTTATGTTTTTTCGTTAGAAACCAGTTAGGGTTAGGGTTAGGTTTAGGGTTAGGGTTAGTGTTAGGGTTAGGGTTAGGGTTAGGGTAGGGTTAGGTTTATGTTTAGGGTTAGGGTTAGGGTAGGGTTAGGGTTAGGGTTAGGGTTAGGGTTAGGGTTAGGGGTTAGGGTTAGGGTTAGGGTTATATCACTTGTTAGCTTTCCTGTTATACTAATTGAACTGGAGACACGTATGTGAATTAGTTTACAAAGTTGTGCTTTACGTTTCTGTTCATTTGTTGGAAACTTGTTCCTGTGCTGTACAGTGCGTTATATCACTTTTCAGTTTTCCTGTTTTAATAATTGAACGGGCGACACATATGTGATTTCGTTTACACAGTTGTGCTTTGCTTTTCTGTTCTTTCAATGGAAACTTGTTTCTGTGCCGTACAGTGCGAGAAAACAGTTTTCAGTTTTCCTGTATTCCTAATTAAGCGAGCGACACACATGTGATTCCGTTTAAACGTAGTGCTTTGCTTTTTTTTTTTTCGTTGGAAAGTTGTTCCTGTGCTGTACAGTGCGATATATCACTTTTCAGATTTCCTGTTATATTAATTGAACAGGAGACACGTATGTGAATTAGTTTACAAAGTAGTGCTTTCCTTTTCTGTTCTTTCGTTGGAAATTTGTTCGTGTGCTGTACAGTGCGATATATCACTTTTCAGTTTTCCTGTATTCCTAATTGAGCGAGCGACACACATGTGATTTAGTTTCCAAAGTAGTGCTTTGAGTGTATGTTTTTTCGTTGGAAACCAGTTAGAGTTAGGGTTAGGGTTAGGGTTAGGGTTAGGGTTAGGGTTAGGGTTAGGGTTAGGGTAGGGTTAGGGTTAGGGTTAGGGTTAGGGTTAGGGTTAGGGTAGGGTTAGGGTTAGGGTTAGGGTTAGGGTTAGTGGTTAGGGGATAGGGTTAGGGTTATATCACTTTTTAGTTTTCCTGTTATAATAATTGAACAGGCGACACATATGTGAATTAGTTTACAAAGTTGTGCTTTGCTTTTCTGTTCATTTTTTGGAAACTTGTTCCTGTGCTGTACAGTGCCTTATATCACTTTTAAGTTTTCCTGTTATAGTAACTGAACGGGCGACACGCATGTGATTTAGTTTACAAAATAGTGCTTTGCGTTTCTGTTCTTCTTTTGGAAACTTGTTTCTCTGCTGTACAGTGCGTTATATCACTTTTCAGTTTTCCTGTTATAGTAATTTAAAGGGCGACACTTATGTGATTTAGTTTTCACAGTTATCCTTTGCTTTTCTGTTCTTTCGATGGAAACTTGTTTCTGTGCAGTAAAGTGCGAGATAACACTTTTCAGTTTTCCTGTATTCCTAATTGAGCGAGCGACGCCCATCTGATTCCGTTTAAAAGTAGTGCTTTTCTTTTCTTTTCTTTTTTTTTTTTTTTAAGGTTTAACAGGTGATAGTTTTATTTTTTATTTTTTTTTTCAATGCAGTTTACTCAGGAACATTGAACAATCCTCGGACCCCGGGGAAAGCCAGCCCACAGCTTAAATAGCCTCTGGGTAGCCAACCCAGGCGTGCCACAGGGGCAATGCAGATAGGTCCACATACATGGAAGCAAGCCAGATCCTCGGCCTTAGCCAAATGTGGAGTTGTTCGTGACAGAGAGCACTCACCATCGGGAAGGTGGAAGGCGGAAACCAGCTCCATCTTTAAGGCATAGCATTCCGCAGCTCTCTACAGTTCCCCCTTTTTGTTTTAGACGCATCAGGCAAGAGTAGAGGTCTGATCTCTGATATTAGAAATAAATTGGGACTTTGTACAGATGTTCATTTAGGTGTCATCCACCCAAAGAGCATCAGACCCGTCCGATACCTTTTTCTCAGAGGCGGGACCTGGGGCATCAACCCGCATGAAACCAGACATGCTCTTCTCTGGGTCCAAAGCGGCTGACCCTGAGTGCAGTGCTTAGCTTCGCATCCTGAGCGTATCATTTTAGCTTTTTATGGTATCCAACCATGCTTGGGGAGAATGTCCTGCTTCAATGGCTGTAAAGGCCTGAATGATCATGGCTGCATCACACTGTTGTGAGACTCTAATCTTGCATATATACTACAGGAAAACCAACGAGACCAACACCAGAAGGCCTGCTAACACTCCCATGCCCGCCCATTCCTTCAGATGATTCATGGCTGCCGCAATCCATGTTGATAATCCTGTGGCTAGTCCTGCGTCCACTCCAGTAGAATTTACTGTGACAATGGCCACTCTCAGCTGCTCCATCGTAGTATCGAATTCTCCAGTCCAATTACCTAAAATATAGCTCGACAATTGTTTAGACAGATTTGCAGCACAGGAAAAATTCTCATGTTGTATGCTAGTGACACAAAGTCCAGCATACTTTCATTGCTTTTCTTTTCTTTTGTTGGAAAGTTGTTCCTGTGCTGTACAGTGCGATATATCACTTTTCAGTTTTCCCTTTTTAATAATTGAACGGGCGACACATATGTGATTTCGTTTACACAGTTGTGCTTTGCTTTTCTGTTCTTTCGATGGAAACTTGTTTCTGTGCCGTACAGTGCGAGATAACACTTTTTAGTTTTCCTGTATTCCTAATTGTGCGAGCGAAGCACATGTGATTCCGTATAAAAGTAGTGCTTTGCCTTTCTTTTCTTTCGTTGGAAACTTGTTCCTGTGCTATACAGTGCGATATATCACTTTTCAGTTTTCCTGTATTCCTAATAGTGCAAGTGACACACGTGTGATTTAGTTTCCAAAGTAGTGCTTTGAGATTTTGTTTTTTCGTTGGAAACCAGTTAGGGTTAGGGTTAGGTTTAGGGTTAGGGTTAGGGTTAGGGTTAGGGTTAGGGTTAGGGTAGGGTTAGGGTTAGGGTTAGGGTTAGGGTTACGGTAGTGTTAGGTTTAGGGTTAGGGTTAGGGTTAGGGTTAGGGGTTAGGTTTAGGGTTAGGGTTAGGGTTATATCACTTGTTAAGTTTTCATGTTATAATAATTGAACAGGCGACACATATGTGAATTAGTTTACAAAGTTGTGCTTTGCGTTTCTGTTCATTTTTGGAAACTTGTTCCTGTGCTTTACAGTGCGCTATATCACTTTTAAGTTTTCCTGTTATAGTAATTGAACGGGCGACACGTATGTGATTTAGTTTACACAGTTGTGCTTTGCTTTTCTGTTCTTTCGATGTAAACTTGTTTCTGTGCCGTACAGTCCGAGAAAACACTTTTCAGTTTTCCTGTATTAGTAATTAAGCGAGCGACACACATGTGATTCCGTTTAAACGTAATGCTTTGCTTTGCTTTTCCTTCGTTGGAAAGTTGTTCCTGTGCTGTACAGTGCATTGTAACACTTTTCAGTTTTCCTGTTTTAATAATTGAACGGGCGACACATATATGATTTCGTTTACACAGTTGTGCTTTGCTTTTCTGTTCTTTCGATGGAAACTTGTTTCTGTGCCGTACAGTGCGAGATAACACTTTTTAGTTTTCCTGTATTCCTAGTTGTGCGAGCGAAGCACATGTGATTCCGTTTAAAAGTAGTGCTTTGCCTTTCTTTTCTTTCGTTGGAAACTTGTTCCTGTGCTATACAGTGCGATATATCTCTTTTCAGTTTTCCTGTATTCCTAATAGTGCAAGTGACACACATGTGATTTAGTTTCCAAAGTAGTGCTTTGAGTTTATGTTTTTTCGTTAGAAACTAGTTAGGGTTAGGGTTAGGTTTAGGGTTAGGGTTAGGGTTAGTGTTAGGGTTAGGGTTAGGGTTAGGGTAGGGTTAGGGTTAGGGTTAGGGTTAGGGTTAGGGTAGGGTTAGGGTTAGGGTTAGGGTTAGTGTTAGGGTTAGGGTTAGGGTTAGGGTTATATCACTTGTTAGCTTTCCTGTTATACTAATTGAACTGGAGACACGTATGTGAATTAGTTTACAAAGTTGTGCTTTACGTTTCTGTTCATTTGTTGGAAACTTGTTCCTGTGCTGTACAGTGCGTTATATCACTTTTCAGTTTTCCTGTTTTAATAATTGTACGGGCGACACATATGTGATTTCGTTTACACAGTTGTGCTTTGCTTTTCTGTTCTTTCAATGGAAACTTGTTTCTGTGCCGTACAGTGCGAGAAAACACTTTTCAGTTTTCCTGTATTCCTAATTAAGCGAGCGAGACACATGTGATTCCGTTTAAACGTAGTGCTTTGCTTTTCTTTTCTTTCGTTGGAAAGTTGTTCCTGTGCTGTACAGTGTGATATATCACTTTTCAGATTTCCTGTTATAATAATTGAACAGGCGACACGTATGTGAATTAGTTTGCAATGTAGTGCTTTCCTTTTCTGTTCTTTCGTTGGAAATTTGTTCGTGTGCTGTACAGTGCGATATATCACTTTTCAGTTTTCCTGTATTCCTAATTGAGCGAGCGACACACATGTGATTTAGTTTCCAAAGTAGTGCTTTGAGTGTATGTTTTTTCGTTGGAAACCAGTTAGAGTTAGGGTTAGGGTTAGGGTAGGGTTAAGGTTAGGGTTAGGGTTAGGGTTAGGGTAGGGTTAGGGTTAGGGTTAGGGTTAGGGTTAGGGGTTAGGGTTAGGGTTAGGGTTAGGGTTATATCACTTTTTAGTTTTCCTGTTATAATAATTGAACAGGCGACACATATGTGAGTTAGTTTACAAAGTTGTGCTTTGCTTTTCTGTTCATTTTTTGGAAACTTGTTCCTGTGCTGTACAGTGCGTTATATCACTTTTAAGTTTTCCTCTTATATTAACTGAACGGGCGACACGCATGTGATTTAGTTTACAGAGTTGTGCTTTTCTTTTCTGTTCTTTCGATGGAAACTTGTTTCTGTGCAGTAAAGTGCGAGAAAACACTTTTCAGTTTTCCTGTATTCTTAATTGAGCGAGCGACACACATGTGATTTAGTTTACAAAATAGTGCTTTGCGTTTCTATTCTTCTTTTGGAAACTTCTTTCTCTGCTGTACAGTGCGTTATATCACTTTTAAGTTTTCCTGTTATAGTAACTGAACGGGCGACACGCATGTGATTTAGTTTACACAGTTGTGCTTTGCTTTTCTGTTCTTTCGATGGAAACTTGTTTCTGTGCCGTACAATGCGAGATAACACTTTTTAGTTTTCCTGTATTCCTAATTGTGCGAGCGAAGCACATGTGATTCTGTTTAAAAGTAGTGCTTTGCCTTTCTTTTCTTTTGTTGTAAACTTGTTCCTGTGCTATACAGTGCGATATATCACTTTTCAATTTTCCTGTATTCCTAATAGTGCAAGTGACACACGTGTGATTTAGTTTCCAAAGTAGTGCTTTGAGATTATGTTTTTTCGTTGGAAACCAGTTATGGTTAGGGTTAGGTTTAGGGTTAGGGTTAGGGTTAGGGTTAGTGTTAGGGTAGGGTTAGGGTTAGGGTTAGGGTAGTGTTACGGTTAGGGTTAGGGTTAGGGGTTAGGGTTAGGGTTAGGGTCATATCACTTGTTAAGTTTTCCTGTTATAATAATTGAACAGGCGACACGTATGTGAATTAGTTTACAAAGTTGTGCTTTGCGTTTCTGTTCATTTTTTGGAAACTTGTTCCTGTGCTTTACAGTGCGTTATATCACTTTTAAGTTTTCCTGTTATAGTAATTGAACGGGCGACACGTATGTGATTTAGTTTACACAGTTGTGCTTTGCTTTTCTGTTCTTTCGATGTAAACTTGTTTCTGTGCCGTACAGTCCGAGAAAACACTTTTCAGTTTTCCTGTATTAGTAATTAAGCGAGCGACACACATGTGATTCCGTTTAAACGTAATGCTTTGCTTTGCTTTTCCTTCGTTGGAAAGTTGTTCCTGTGCTGTACAGTGCATTGTATCACTTTTCAGATTTCCTGTTTTAATAATTGAACGGGCGACACATATATGATTTCGTTTACACAGTTGTTCTTTGCTTTTCTGTTCTTTCGATGGAAACTTGTTTCTGTGCCGTACAGTGTGAGATAACACTTTTTAGTTTTCCTGTATTCCTAATTGTGCGAGCGAAGCACATGTGATTCCGTTTAAAAGTAGTGCTTTGCCTTTCTTTTCTTTCGTTGGAAACTTGTTCCTGTGCTATACAGTGCGATATATCTCTTTTCAGTTTTCCTGTATTCCTAATAGTGCAAGTGACACACATGTGATTTAGTTTCCAAAGTAGTGCTTTGAGTTTATGTTTTTTCGTTAGAAACTAGTTAGGGTTAGGGTTAGGTTTAGGGTTAGGGTTAGGGTTAGTGTTAGGGTTAGGGTTAGGGTTAGGGTAGGGTTAGGGTTAGGGTTAGGGTTAGGGTTAGGGTAGGGTTAGGGTTAGGGTTAGGGTTAGGGTTAGTGTTAGGGTTAGGGTTAGGGTTAGGGTTATATCACTTGTTAGCTTTCCTGTTATACTAATTGAACTGGAGACACGTATGTGAATTAGTTTACAAAGTTGTGCTTTACGTTTCTGTTCATTTGTTGGAAACTTGTTCCTGTGCTGTACAGTGCGTTATATCACTTTTCAGTTTTCCTGTTTTAATAATTGTACGGGCGACACATATGTGATTTCGTTTACACAGTTGTGCTTTGCTTTTCTGTTCTTTCAATGGAAACTTGTTTCTGTGCCATACAGTGCGAGAAAACACTTTTCAGTTTTCCTGTATTCCTAATTAAGCGAGCGAGACACATGTGATTCCGTTTAAACGTAGTGCTTTGCTTTTCTTTTCTTTCGTTGGAAAGTTGTTCCTGTGCTGTACAGTGTGATATATCACTTTTCAGATTTCCTGTTATAATAATTGAACAGGCGACACGTATGTGAATTAGTTTACAATGTAGTGCTTTCCTTTTCTGTTCTTTCGTTGGAAATTTTTCGTGTGCTGTACAGTGCGATATATCACTTTTCAGTTTTCCTGTATTCCTAATTGAGCGAGCGACACACATGTGATTTAGTTTCCAAAGTAGTGCTTTGAGTGTATGTTTTTTCGTTGGAAACCAGTTAGAGTTAGGGTTAGGGTTAGGGTTAGGGTTAGGGTAGGGTTAGGGTTAGGGTTAGGGTTAGGGTTAGGGTAGGGTTAGGGTTAGGGTTAGGGTTAGGGTTAGGGGTTAGGGTTAGGGTTAGGGTTATATCACTTTTTAGTTTTCCTGTTATAATAATTGAACAGGCGACACATATGTGAGTTAGTTTACAAAGTTGTGCTTTGCTTTTCTGTTCATTTTGTGGAAACTTGTTCCTGTGCTGTACAGTGCGTTATATCACTTTTAAGTTTTCCTCTTATAGTAACTGAACGGGCGACACGCATGTGATTTAGTTTACAGAGTTGTGCTTTTCTTTTCTGTTCTTTCGATGGAAACTTGTTTCTGTGCAGTAAAGTGCGAGAAAACACTTTTCAGTTTTCCTGTATTCCTAATTGAGCGAGCGACACACATGTGATTTAGTTTACAAAATAGTGCTTTGCGTTTCTGTTCTTCTTTTGGAAACTTGTTTCTCTGCTGTACAGTGCGTTATATCACTTTTAAGTTTTCCTGTTATAGTAACTGAACGGGCGACACGCATGTGATTTAGTTTACACAGTTGTGCTTTGCTTTTCTGTTCTTTCGATGGAAACTTGTTTCTGTGCCCTACAGTGCGAGATAACACTTTTTAGTTTTCCTGTATTCCTAATTGTGCGAGCGAAGCACATGTGATTCTGTTTAAAAGTAGTGCTTTGCCTTTCTTTTCTTTTGTTGGAAACTTGTTCCTGTGCTATACAGTGCGATATATCACTTTTCAATTTTCCTGTATTCCTAATAGTGCAAGTGACACACGTGTGATTTAGTTTCCAAAGTAGTGCTTTGAGATTATGTTTTTTCGTTGGAAACCAGTTATGGTTAGGGTTAGGTTTAGGGTTAGGGTTAGGGTTAGGGTTAGGGTTAGGGTAGGGTTAGGGTTAGGGTCATATCACTTGTTAAGTTTTCCTGTTATAATAATTGAACAGGCGACACGTATGTGAATTAGTTTACAAAGTTGTGCTTTGCGTTTCTGTTCATTTTTTGGAAACTTGTTCCTGTGCTTTACAGTGGGTTATATCACTTTTAAGTTTTCCTGTTATAGTAATTGAACGGGCGACACGTATGTGATTTAGTTTACACAGTTGTGCTTTGCTTTTCTGTTCTTTCGATGTAAACTTGTTTCTGTGCCGTACAGTCCGAGAAAACACTTTTCAGTTTTCCTGTATTAGTAATTAAGCGAGCGACACACATGTGATTCCGTTTAAACGTAGTGCTTTGCTTTGCTTTTCCTTCGTTGGAAAGTTTTTCCTGTGCTGTACAGTGCATTGTATCACTTTTCAGTTTTCCTGTTTTAATAATTGAACGGGCGACACATATATGATTTCGTTTACACAGTTGTGCTTTGCTTTTCTGTTCTTTCGATGGAAACTTGTTTCTGTGCCGTACAGTGCGAGATAACACTTTTTAGTTTTCCTGTATTCCTAATTGTGCGAGCGAAGCACATGTGATTCCGTTTAAAAGTAGTGCTTTGCCTTTCTTTTCTTTCGTTGGAAACTTGTTCCTGTGCTATACAGTGCGATATATCTCTTTTCAGTTTTCCTGTATTCCTAATAGTGCAAGTGACACACATGTGATTTAGTTTCCAAAGTAGTGCTTTGAGTTTATGTTTTTTCGTTAGAAACTAGTTAGGGTTAGGGTTAGGTTTAGGGTTAGGGTTAGGGTTAGTGTTAGGGTTAGGGTTAGGGTTAGGGTAGGGTTAGGGTTAGGGTTAGGGTTAGGGTTAGGGTAGGGTTAGGGTTAGGGTTAGGGTTAGGGTTAGTGTTAGTGTTAGGGTTAGGGTTAGGGTTAGGGTTATATCACTTGTTAGCTTTCCTGTTATACTAATTGAACTGGAGACACGTATGTGAATTAGTTTACAAAGTTGTGCTTTACGTTTCTGTTCATTTGTTGGAAACTTGTTCCTGTGCTGTACAGTGCGTTATATCACTTTTCAGTTTTCCTGTTTTAATAATTGTACGGGCGACACATATGTGATTTCGTTTACACAGTTGTGCTTTGCTTTTCTGTTCTTTCAATGGAAACTTGTTTCTGTGCCGTACAGTGCGAGAAAACACTTTTCAGTTTTCCTGTATTCCTAATTAAGCGAGCGAGACACATGTGATTCCGTTTAAACGTAGTGCTTTTCTTTTCTTTTCTTTCGTTGGAAAGTTGTTCCTGTGCTGTACAGTGTGATATATCACTTTTCAGATTTCCTGTTATAATAATTGAACAGGCGACACGTATGTGAATTAGTTTACAATGTAGTGCTTTCCTTTTCTGTTCTTTCGTTGGAAATTTTTCGTGTGCTGTACAGTGCGATATATCACTTTTCAGTTTTCCTGTATTCCTAATTGAGCGAGCGACACACATGTGATTTAGTTTCCAAAGTAGTGCTTTGAGTGTATGTTTTTTCGTTGGAAACCAGTTAGAGTTAGGGTTAGGGTTAGGGTTAGGGTTAGGGTTAGGGTAGGGTTAGGGTTAGGGTTAGGGTTAGGGTTAGGGTAGGGTTAGGGTTAGGGTTAGGGTTAGGGTTAGGGGTTAGGGTTAGGGTTAGGGTTATATCACTTTTTAGTTTTCCTGTTATAATAATTGAACAGGCGACACATATGTGAGTTAGTTTACAAAGTTGTGCTTTGCTTTTCTGTTCATTTTGTGGAAACTTGTTCCTGTGCTGTACAGTGCGTTATATCACTTTTAAGTTTTCCTCTTATAGTAACTGAACGGGCGACACGCATGTGATTTAGTTTACAGAGTTGTGCTTTTCTTTTCTGTTCTTTCGATGGAAACTTGTTTCTGTGCAGTAAAGTGCGAGAAAACACTTTTCAGTTTTCCTGTATTCCTAATTGAGCGAGCGACGCACATGTGATTTAGTTTACAAAATAGTGCTTTGCGTTTCTGTTCTTCTTTTGGAAACTTGTTTCTCTGCTGTACAGTGCGTTATATCACTTTTAAGTTTTCCTGTTATAGTAACTGAACGGGCGACACGCATGTGATTTAGTTTACACAGTTGTGCTTTGCTTTTCTGTTCTTTCGATGGAAACTTGTTTCTGTGCCCTACAGTGCGAGATAACACTTTTTAGTTTTCCTGTATTCCTAATTGTGCGAGCGAAGCACATGTGATTCTGTTTAAAAGTAGTGCTTTGCCTTTCTTTTCTTTTGTTGGAAACTTGTTCCTGTGCTATACAGTGCGATATATCACTTTTCAATTTTCCTGTATTCCTAATAGTGCAAGTGACACACGTGTGATTTAGTTTCCAAAGTAGTGCTTTGAGATTATGTTTTTTCGTTGGAAACCAGTTATGGTTAGGGTTAGGTTTAGGGTTAGGGTTAGGGTTAGGGTTAGGGTTAGGGTAGGGTTAGGGTTAGGGTCATATCACTTGTTAAGTTTTCCTGTTATAATAATTGAACAGGCGACACGTATGTGAATTAGTTTACAAAGTTGTGCTTTGCGTTTCTGTTCATTTTTTGGAAACTTGTTCCTGTGCTTTACAGTGGGTTATATCACTTTTAAGTTTTCCTGTTATAGTAATTGAACGGGCGACACGTATGTGATTTAGTTTACACAGTTGTGCTTTGCTTTTCTGTTCTTTCGATGTAAACTTGTTTCTGTGCCGTACAGTCCGAGAAAACACTTTTCAGTTTTCCTGTATTAGTAATTAAGCGAGCGACACACATGTGATTCCGTTTAAACGTAGTGCTTTGCTTTGCTTTTCCTTCGTTGGAAAGTTGTTCCTGTGCTGTACAGTGCATTGTATCACTTTTCAGTTTTCCTGTTTTAATAATTGAACGGGCGACACATATATGATTTCGTTTACACAGTTGTGCTTTGCTTTTCTGTTCTTTCGATGGAAACTTGTTTCTGTGCCGTACAGTGCGAGATAACACTTTTTAGTTTTCCTGTATTCCTAATTGTGCGAGCGAAGCACATGTGATTCCGTTTAAAAGTAGTGCTTTGCCTTTCTTTTCTTTCGTTGGAAACTTGTTCCTGTGCTATACAGTGCGATATATCTCTTTTCAGTTTTCCTGTATTCCTAATAGTGCAAGTGACACACATGTGATTTAGTTTCCAAAGTAGTGCTTTGAGTTTATGTTTTTTCGTTAGAAACTAGTTAGGGTTAGGGTTAGGTTTAGGGTTAGGGTTAGGGTTAGTGTTAGGGTTAGGGTTAGGGTTAGGGTAGGGTTAGGGTTAGGGTTAGGGTTAGGGTTAGGGTAGGGTTAGGGTTAGGGTTAGGGTTAGGGTTAGGGTTAGTGTTAGGGTTAGGGTTAGGGTTAGGGTTATATCACTTGTTAGCTTTCCTGTTATACTAATTGAACTGGAGACACGTATGTGAATTAGTTTACAAAGTTGTGCTTTACGTTTCTGTTCATTTGTTGGAAACTGGTTCCTGTGCTGTACAGTGCGTTATATCACTTTTCAGTTTTCCTGTTTTAATAATTGTACGGGCGACACATATGTGATTTTGTTTACACAGTTGTGCTTTGCTTTTCTGTTCTTTCAATGGAAACTTGTTTCTGTGCCGTACAGTGCGAGAAAACACTTTTCAGTTTTCCTGTATTCCTAATTAAGCGAGCGAGACACATGTGATTCCGTTTAAACGTAGTGCTTTGCTTTTCTTTTCTTTCGTTGGAAAGTTGTTCCTGTGCTGTACAGTGTGATATATCACTTTTCAGATTTCCTGTTATAATAATTGAACAGGCGACACGTATGTGAATTAGTTTACAATGTAGTGCTTTCCTTTTCTGTTCTTTCGTTGGAAATTTTTCGTGTGCTGTACAGTGCGATATATCACTTTTCAGTTTTCCTGTATTCCTAATTGAGCGAGCGACACACATGTGATTTAGTTTCCAAAGTAGTGCTTTGAGTGTATGTTTTTTCGTTGGAAACCAGTTAGAGTTAGGGTTAGGGTTAGGGTTAGGGTTAGGGTTAGGGTAGGGTTAGGGTTAGGGTTAGGGTTAGGGTAGGGTTAGGGTTAGGGTTAGGGTTAGGGTTAGGGGTTAGGGTTAGGGTTAGGGTTATATCACTTTTTAGTTTTCCTGTTATAATAATTGAACAGGCGACACATATGTGAGTTAGTTTACAAAGTTGTGCTTTGCTTTTCTGTTTATTTTGTGGAAACTTGTTCCTGTGCTGTACAGTGCGTTATATCACTTTTAAGTTTTCCTCTTATAGTAACTGAACGGGCGACACGCATGTGATTTAGTTTACAGAGTTGTGCTTTTCTTTTCTGTTCTTTCGATGGAAACTTGTTTCTGTGCAGTAAAGTGCGAGAAAACACTTTTCAGTTTTCCTGTATTCCTAATTGAGCGAGCGACACCCATGTGATTTAGTTTACAAAATAGTGCTTTGCGTTTCTGTTCTTCTTTTGGAAACTTGTTTCTCTGCTGTACAGTGCGTTATATCACTTTTAAGTTTTCCTGTTATAGTAACTGAACGGGCGACACGCATGTGATTTAGTTTACACAGTTGTGCTTTGCTTTTCTGTTCTTTCGATGGAAACTTGTTTCTGTGCCTTACAGTGCGAGATAACACTTTTTAGTTTTCCTGTATTCCTAATTGTGCGAGCGAAGCACATGTGATTCTGTTTAAAAGTAGTGCTTTGCCTTTCTTTTCTTTTGTTGGAAACTTGTTCCTGTGCTATACAGTGCGATATATCACTTTTCAATTTTCCTGTATTCCTAATAGTGCAAGTGACACACGTGTGATTTAGTTTCCAAAGTAGTGCTTTGAGATTATGTTTTTTCGTTGGAAACCAGTTATGGTTAGGGTTAGGTTTAGGGTTAGGGTTAGGGTTAGGGTTAGGGTAGGGTTAGGGTTAGGGTTAGGGTTAGGGTAGTGTTAGGGTTAGGGTTAGGGTTAGGGGTTAGGGTTAGGGTTAGGGTTAGGGTCATATCACTTGTTAAGTTTTCCTGTTATAATAATTGAACAGGCGACACGTATGTGAATTAGTTTACAAAGTTGTGCTTTGCGTTTCTGTTCATTTTTTGGAAACTTGTTCCTGTGCTTTACAGTGCGTTATATCACTTTTAAGTTTTCCTGTTATAGTAATTGAACGGGCGACACGTATGTGATTTAGTTTACACAGTTGTGCTTTGCTTTTCTGTTCTTTCGATGTAAACTTGTTTCTGTGCCGTACAGTCCGAGAAAACACTTTTCAGTTTTCCTGTATTAGTAATTAAGCGAGCGACACACATGTGATTCCGTTTAAACGTAGTGCTTTGCTTTGCTTTTCCTTCGTTGGAAAGTTGTTCCTGTGCTGTACAGTGCATTGTATCACTTTTCAGTTTTCCTGTTTTAATAATTGAACGGGCGACACATATATGATTTCGTTTACACAGTTGTGCTTTGCTTTTCTGTTCTTTCGATGGAAACTTGTTTCTGTGCCGTACAGTGCGAGATAACACTTTTTAGTTTTCCTGTATTCCTAATTGTGCGAGCGAAGCACATGTGATTCCGTTTAAAAGTAGTGCTTTGCCTTTCTTTTCTTTCGTTGGAAACTTGTTCCTGTGCTATACAGTGCGATATATCTCTTTTCAGTTTTCCTGTATTCCTAATAGTGCAAGTGACACACATGTGATTTAGTTTCCAAAGTAGTGCTTTGAGTTTATGTTTTTTCGTTAGAAACTAGTTAGGGTTAGGGTTAGGTTTAGGGTTAGGGTTAGGGTTAGGGTTAGGGTTAGGGTTAGGGTAGGGTTTGGGTTAGGGTTAGGGTTAGGGTTAGGGTTAGGGTTTAGGGTTAGGGTTAGGGTTAGGGTTATATCACTTGTTAGCTTTCCTGTTATACTAATTGAACTGGAGACACGTATGTGAATTAGTTTACAAAGTTGTGCTTTACGTTTCTGTTCATTTGTTGGAAACTTGTTCCTGTGCTGTACAGTGCGTTATATCACTTTTCAGTTTTCCTGTTTTAATAATTGTACGGGCGACACATATGTGATTTCGTTTACACAGTTGTGCTTTGCTTTTCTGTTCTTTCAATGGAAACTTGTTTCTGTGCCGTACAGTGCGAGAAAACACTTTTCAGTTTTCCTGTATTCCTAATTAAGCGAGCGAGACACATGTGATTCCGTTTAAACGTAGTGCTTTTCTTTTCTTTTCTTTCGTTGGAAAGTTGTTCCTGTGCTGTACAGTGTGATATATCACTTTTCAGATTTCCTGTTATAATAATTGAACAGGCGACACGTATGTGAATTAGTTTACAATGTAGTGCTTTCCTTTTCTGTTCTTTCGTTGGAAATTTTTCGTGTGCTGTACAGTGCGATATATCACTTTTCAGTTTTCCTGTATTCCTAATTGAGCGAGCGACACACATGTGATTTAGTTTCCAAAGTAGTGCTTTGAGTGTATGTTTTTTCGTTGGAAACCAGTTAGAGTTAGGGTTAGGGTTAGGGTTAGGGTTAGGGTAGGGTTAGGGTTAGGGTTAGGGTTAGGGTTAGGGTAGGGTTAGGGTTAGGGTTAGGGTTATATCACTTTTTAGTTTTCCTGTTATAATAATTGAACAGGCGACACATATGTGAGTTAGTTTACAAAGTTGTGCTTTGCTTTTCTGTTCATTTTGTGGAAACTTGTTCCTGTGCTGTACAGTGCGTTATATCACTTTTAAGTTTTCCTCTTATAGTAACTGAACGGGCGACACGCATGTGATTTAGTTTACAGAGTTGTGCTTTTCTTTTCTGTTCTTTCGATGGAAACTTGTTTCTGTGCAGTAAAGTGCGAGAAAACACTTTTCAGTTTTCCTGTATTCCTAATTGAGCGAGCGACACACATGTGATTTAGTTTACAAAATAGTGCTTTGCGTTTCTGTTCTTCTTTTGGAAACTTGTTTCTCTGCTGTACAGTGCGTTATATCACTTTTAAGTTTTCCTGTTATAGTAACTGAACGGGCGACACGCATGTGATTTAGTTTACACAGTTTTGCTTTGCTTTTCTGTTCTTTCGATGGAAACTTGTTTCTGTGCCGTACAGTGCGAGATAACACTTTTTAGTTTTCCTGTATTCCTAATTGTGCGAGCGAAGCACATGTGATTCTGTTTAAAAGTAGTGCTTTGCCTTTCTTTTCTTTTGTTGGAAACTTGTTCCTGTGCTATACAGTGCGATATATCACTTTTCAATTTTCCTGTATTCCTAATAGTGCAAGTGACACACGTGTGATTTAGTTTCCAAAGTAGTGCTTTGAGATTATATTTTTTCGATGGAAACCAGTTAGGGTTAGGGTTAGGTTTAGGGTTAGGGTTAGGGTTAGGGTAGGGTTAGGGTTAGGGTTAGGGTTAGGGTTAGGGGTTAGGGTTAGGGTTAGTGTTAGGGTCATATCACTTGTTAAGTTTTCCTGTTATAATAATTGAACAGGCGACACGTATTTGAATTAGTTTACAAAGTTGTGCTTTGCGTTTCTGTTCATTTTTTGGAAACTTGTTCCTGTGTTGTACAGTGTGTTATATCACTTTTAAGTTTTCCTGTTATAGTAATTGAACGGGCGACACGTATGTGATTTAGTTTACACAGTTGTGCTTTGCTTTTCTGTTCTTTTGATGGAAACTTGTTTCTGTGCCGTACAGTCTGAGAAAACACTTTTCAGTTTTCCTGTATTCCTAATTAAGCGAGCGACACACATGTGATTCCGTTTAAAAGTAGTGCTTTGCCTTTCTTTTCTTTCGTTGGAAAATTGTTCCTGTGCTATACAGTGCAATATATTTCTTTTCAGTTTTCCTGTATTCCTAATAGTGCAAGTGACACACATGTGATTTAGTTTCCAAAGTAGTGCTTTGAGTTTATGTTTTTTCGTTAGAAACCAGTTAGGGTTAGGGTTAGTTTTAGGGTTAGGGTTAGGGTTAGTGTTAGGGTAAGGGTTAGGGTTAGGGTAGGGTTAGGGTTAGGGTTAGGTTTAGGGTTAGGGTTAGGGTTAGGGTAGGGTTAGGGTTAGGGTTAGGGTTAGGGTTAGGGGTTAGGGTTAGGGTTAGGTTTAGGGTTAGGGTTAGGGTTAGGGTTAGAGTTATATCACTTGTTAGTTTTCCTGTTATACTAATTGAACTGGAGACACGTATGTGAATTAGTTTACAAAGTTGTGCTTTGCGTTTCTGTTCATTTTTTGGAAACTTGTTCCTGTGCTGTACAGTGCGTTATATCACTTTTAAGTTTTACTGTTATAGTAATTGAACAGGCGACACGTATGTGATTTAGTTTACACAGTTGTGCTTTGCTTTTCTGTTCTTTCGATGGAAACTTGTTTCTGTGCAGTAAAGCGCGAGAAAACACTTTTCAGTTTTCCTGTATTCCTAATTGAGCGAGCGACACACATGTGATTCCGTTTAAACGTAGTGCGTTGCTTTGCTTTTCTTTAGTTGGAAAGTTGTTCCTGTGCTGTACAGTGCGATATATCACTTTTAAGTTTTACTGTTATAGTAACTGAACGGTCGACACACATGTGATTTAGTTTACAGAGTTGTGCTTTTCTTTTCTGTTCTTTAGATGGAAACTTGTTTCTGTGCAGTAAAGCGCGAGAAAACACTTTTCAGTTTTCCTGTATTCCTAATTGAGCGAGCGACACACATGTGATTTAGTTTACAAAATAGTGCTTTGCGTTTCTGTTCTTCTTTTGGAAACTTGTTTCTCTGCTGTACAGTGCGTTATATCACTTTTCAGTTTTCCTATTATAGTAATTGAAAAGGCGACACTTGTGTGATTCAGTTTTCACAGTTATCCTTTGCTTTTCTGTTCTTTCGATGGAAACTTGTTTCTGTGCCGTACAGTGCGAGATAACACTTTTCAGTTTTCCTGTATTCCTAGTTGAGCGAGCGACGCCCATCTGATTCCGTTTAAAAGTAGTGCTTTGCTTTTCTTTTCTTTTCTTGAAAAGTTGTTCCTGTGCTATACAGTGCGATATATCACTTTTCAGTTTTCCGTATTCCTAATTGAGCGAGCGACGCCCATCTGATTCCGTTTAAAAGTAGTGCTTTGCTTTGCTTTGCTTTCGTTGGAAAGTTGTTCCTGTGCTGTACAGTGCGATATATCAATTTTCAGTTTTCCTGTATTCCTAATTGAGCGAGCGAAACACATGTGATTTAGTTTCCAAAGTAGTGCTTTGAGTGTATGTTTTTTCGTTGGCAAACAGTTAGAGTTATGGTTAGGGTTAGGGTTAGGGTTAGGGTTAGGGTTAGGGTTAGGGTAGGGTTAGGGTTAGGGTTAGGGTTAGGGTTAGGGTAGGGTTAGGGTTAGGGTTAGGATTAGGGTTAGGGTTAGGGTAGGGTTAGGTTAGGGTTAGGGTTAGGGTTAGGGTAGGGTTAGGGTTAGGGTTAGGGTTAGGGTTAGGGTTAGGGTTAGGGGTTAGGGTTAGGGTTAGGGTTATATCACTTGTTTGCTTTCCTGTTATACTAATTGAACTGGAGACACGTATGTGAATTAGTTCACAAAGTTGTGCTTTATGTTTCTGTTCATTTGTTGGAAACTTGTTCCTGTGCTGTACAGTGCGTTATATCACTTTTCAGTTTTCCTGTTTTAATAATTGAACGGGCGACACATATGTGATTTCGTTTACACAGTTGTGCTTTGCTTTTCTGTTCTTTCAATGGAAACTTGTTTCTGTGCCGTACAGTCCGAGAAAACACTTTTCAGTTTTTCTGTATTCCTAATTAAGCGAGCGACACACATGTGATTCCGTTTAAACGTAGTGCTTTGCTTTGCTTTTCCTTCGTTGGAAAGTTGTTCCTGTGCTGTACAGTGCGATATATCACTTTTCAGTTTTCCTGTTTTAATAATTCAACGGGCGACACATATGTGATTTCGTTTACACAGTTGTGCTTTGCTTTTCTGTTCTTTCGATGGAAACTTGTTTCTGTGCCGTACAGTGCGAGATAACACTTTTTAGTTTTCCTGTATTCCTAATTGTGCGAGCGAAGCACATGTGATTCCGTTTAAAAGTAGTGCTTTGCCTTTCTTTTCTTTCGTTGGAAACTTGTTCCTGTGCTATACAGTGCTATATATGTCTTTTCAGTTTTCCTGTATTCCTAATAGTGCAAGTGACACACATGTGATTTAGTTTCCAAAGTAGTGCTTTGAGTTTATGTTTTTTCGTTAGAAACCAGTTAGGGTTAGGGTTAGGTTTAGGGTTAGGGTTAGGGTTAGTGTTAGGGTTAGGGTTAGGGTTAGGGTAGGGTTAGCTTTAGGGTTAGGGTTAGGGTTAGGGTTAGGGTAGGGTTAGGGTTAGGGTTAGGGTTAGGGTTAGGGTTAGGGGTTAGGGTTAGGGTTAGGGTTATATCACTTGTTAGCTTTCCTGTTATACTAATTGAACTGGAGACACGTATGTGAATTAGTTTACAAAGTTGTGCTTTACGTTTCTGTTCATTTGTTGGAAACTTGTTCCTGTGCTGTACAGTGCGTTATATCACTTTTCAGTTTTCCTGTTTTAATAATTGAACGGGCTACACATATGTGATTTCGTTTACACAGTTGTGCTTTGCTTTTCTGTTCTTTCAATGGAAACTTGTTTCTGTGCCGTACAGTGCGAGAAAACAGTTTTCAGTTTTCCTTTATTCCTAATTAAGCGAGCGACACACATGTGATTCCGTTTAAACGTAGTGCTTTGCTTTTTTTTTTTTGTTGGAAAGTTGTTCCTGTGCTGTACAGTGCGATATATCACTTTTCAGATTTCCTGTTACATTAATTGAACAGGCGACACGTATGTGAATTAGTTTACAAAGTAGTGCTTTCCTTTTCTTTTCTTTCGTTGGAAAGTTGTTCCTGTGGTGTACAGTGCGATATATCACTTTTCAGTTTTCCTATATTCCTAATTGAGCGAGCGACACACATGTGATTTAGTTTACCAAATAGTGCTTTGCGTTTCTATTCTTCTGTTGGAAACTTGTTTCTCTGCTGTACAGTGCGTTATATCACTTTTCAGTTTTCCTGTTACAGTAATTGAAAAGGCGACACTTATGTGATTTAGTTTTTACAGTTATCCTTTACTTTTCTGTTCTTTCGATGGAAACTTGTTTCTGTGCCGTACAGTGCGAGATAACACTTTTCAGTTTTCCTGTATTCCTAATTGAGCGAGCGACGCCCATCTGATTCCGTTTAAAAGTAGTGCTTTGCTTTTCTTTTCCTTTGTTGGAAAGTTGTTCCTGTGCTATACAGTGCGATATATCACTTTTCAATTTTCCTGTATTCCTAATAGTGCAAGTGACACACGTGTGATTTAGTTTCCAAAGTAGTGCTTTGAGATTATGTTTTTTGGTTGGAAACCAGTTAGGGTTAGGGTTAGGTTTAAGGTTAGGGTTAGGGTTAGGGTTAGGGTAGGGTTAGGGTTAGGGTTAGGGTTAGGGTTAGGGTAGGGTTAGGGTTAGGGTTACGGTTAGGGTTAGGGTTAGGGTTAGGGGTTAGGGTTAGGGTTAGTGTTAGGGTTATATCACTTGTTAAGTTTTTCTGTTATAATAATTGAACAGGCGACACATATATGATTTCATTTACACAGTTGTGCTTTGCTTTTCTGTTCTTTCGATGGAAAACAGTTAGAGTTAGGGTTAGGGTTAGGGTTATGGTTATGGTTAGGGTTAGGGTAGGGTTAGTGTTAGGGTAGGGTTAGGGTTGTGCTTTGCGTTTCTGTTCATTTTTTGGAAACTTGTTCCTGTGCTTTACAGTGCGTTATATCACTTTTAAGTTTTCCTGTTATAGTAATTGAACGGGCGACACGTATGTGATTTAGTTTACACAGTTGTGCTTTGCTTTTCTGTTCTTTCAATGGAAACTTGTTTCTGTGCCGTACAGTCCGAGAAAACACTTTTCAGTTTTCCTGTATTCCTAATTAAGCGAACGACACACATGTGATTCCGTTTAAACGTAGTGCTTTGCTTTTCTGTTCTTTCGATGGAAACTTGTTTCTGTGCCATACAGTGCGAGATAACACTTTTTAGTTTTCCTGTATTCCTAATTGTGCGAGCGAAGCACATGTGATTCCGTTGAAAAGTAGTGCTTTGCCTTTCTTTTCTTTCGTTGGAAACTTGTTCCTGTGCTATACAGTGCGATATATCTCTTTTCAGTTTTCCTGTATTCCTAATAGTGCAAGTGACACACATGTGATTTAGTTTCCAAAGTAGTGCTTTGAGTTTATGTTTTTTCGTTAGAAACCAGTTAGGGTTAGGGTTAGGTTTAGGGTTAGGGTTAGGGTTAGTGTTAGGGTTAGGCTTAGGGTTAGGGTAGGGTTAGCTTTAGGGTTAGGGTTAGGGTTAGGGTAGGGTTAGGGTTAGGGTTAGGGTTAGGGTTAGGGGTTAGGGTTAGGGTTAGGGTTATATCACTTGTTAGCTTTCCTGTTATACTAATTGAACTGGAGACACGTATGTGAATTAATTCACAAAGTTGTGCTTTATGTTTCTGTTCATTTGTTGGAAACTTGTTCCTGTGCTGTACAGTGCGTTATATCACTTTTCAGTTTTCCTGTTTTAATAATTGAACGGGCGACACATATGTGATTTCGTTTACACAGTTGTGCTTTGCTTTTCTGTTCTTTCAATGGAAACTTGTTTCTGTGCCGTACAGTCCGAGAAAACACTTTTCAGTTTTTCTGTATTCCTAATTAAGCGAGCGACACACATGTGATTCCGTTTAAACGTAGTGCTTTGCTTTGCTTTTCCTTCGTTGGAAAGTTGTTCCTGTGCTGTACAGTGCGATATATCACTTTTCAGTTTTCCTGTTTTAATAATTCAACGGGCGACACATATGTGATTTCGTTTACACAGTTGTGCTTTGCTTTTCTGTTCTTTCGATGGAAACTTGTTTCTGTGTCGTACAGTGCGAGATAACACTTTTTAGTTTTCCTGTATTCCTAATTGTGCGAGCGAAGCACATGTGATTCCGTTTAAAAGTAGTGCTTTGCCTTTCTTTTCTTTCGTTGGAAACTTGTTCCTGTGCTATACAGTGCTATATATGTCTTTTCAGTTTTCCTGTATTCCTAATAGTGCAAGTGAAACACATGTGATTTAGTTTCCAAAGTAGTGCTTTGAGTTTATGTTTTTTCGTTAGAAACCAGTTAGGGTTAGGGTTAGGGTTAGGGTTAGGGTTAGGGTTAGTGTTAGGGTTAGGGTTAGGGTTAGGGTTAGGGTAGGGTTAGCTTTAGGGTTAGGGTTAGGGTTAGGGTTAGGGTAGGGTTAGGGTTAGGGTTAGGGTTAGGGTTAGGGTTAGGGTTAGGGTTAGGGGTTAGGGTTAGGGTTAGGGTTATATCACTTGTTAGCTTTCCTGTTATACTAATTGAACTGGAGACACGTATGTGAATTAGTTTACAAAGTTGTGCTTTACGTTTCTGTTCATTTGTTGGAAACTTGTTCCTGTGCTGTACAGTGCGTTATATCACTTTTCAGTTTTCCTGTTTTAATAATTGAACGGGCGACACATATGTGATTTCGTTTACACAGTTGTGCTTTGCTTTTCTGTTCTTTCAATGGAAACTTGTTTCTGTGCCGTACAGTGCGAGAAAACAGTTTTCAGTTTTCCTTTATTCCTAATTAAGCGAGCGACACACATGTGATTCCGTTTAAACGTAGTGCTTTGCTTTTTTTTTTGTTGGAAAGTTGTTCCTGTGCTGTACAGTGCGATATATCACTTTTCAGATTTCCTGTTATATTAATTGAACAGGCGACACGTATGTGAATTAGTTTACAAAGTAGTGCTTTCCTTTTCTGTTCTTTCGTTGGAAATTTGTTCGTGTGCTGTACAGTGCGATATATCACTTTTCAGTTTTCCTGTTTTCCTAATTGAGCGAGCGACACACATGTGATTTAGTTTCCAAAATAGTGCTTTGCGTTTCTGTTCTTCTTTTGGAAACTTGTTTCTCTGCTGTACAGTGCGTTATATCACTTTTCAGTTTTCCTGTTATAGTAATTGAAAAGGCGACACTTATGTGATTTAGTTTTCACAGTTATCCTTTGCTTTTCTGTTCTTTCGATGGAAACTTGTTTCTGTGCCGTACAGTGCGAGATAACACTTTTCAGTTTTCCTGTATTCCTAATTGAGCGAGCGACGCCCATCTGATTCCGTTTAAAAGTAGTGCTTTGCTTTTCTTTTCTTTTGTTGGAAAGTTGTTCCTGTGCTATACAGTGCGATATATCACTTTTCAATTTTCCTGTATTCCTAATAGTGCAAGTGACACACGTGTGATTTAGTTTCCAAAGTAGTGCTTTGAGATTATGTTTTTTGGTTGGAAACCAGTTAGGGTTAGGGTTAGGTTTAAGGTTAGGGTTAGGGTTAGGGTTAGGGTAGGGTTAGGGTTAGGGTTAGGGTTAGGGTTAGGGTTAGGGTAGGGTTAGGGTTAGGGTTAGGGTTAGGGGTTAGGGTTAGGGTTAGTGTTAGGGTTATATCACTTGTTAAGTTTTCCTGTTATAATAATTGAACAGGCAACACATATATGATTTCATTTACACAGTTGTGCTTTGCTTTTCTGTTCTTTCGATGGAAAACAGTTAGAGTTAGGGTTAGGGTTAGGGTTATGGTTATGGTTAGGGTTAGGGTAGGGTTAGTGTTAGGGTAGGGTTAGGGTTGTGCTTTGCGTTTCTGTTCATTTTTGGGAAACTTGTTCCTGTGCTTTACAGTGCGTTATATCACTTTTAAGTTTTCCTGTTATAGTAATTGAACGGGCGACACGTATGTGATTTAGTTTACACAGTTGTGCTTTGCTTTTCTGTTCTTTCAATGGAAACTTGTTTCTGTGCCGTACAGTCCGAGAAAACACTTTTCAGTTTTCCTGTATTCCTAATTGTGGGAGCGAAGCACATGTGATTCTGTTTAAAAGTAATGCTTTGCCTTTCTTTTCTTTCGTTGGAAACTTGTTCCTGTGCTATACAGTGCGATATATCTCTTTTCAGTTTTCCTGTATTCCTAATAGTGCAAGTGACACACATGTGATTTAGTTTCCAAAGTAGTGCTTTGAGATTATGTTTTTTCGTTGGAAACCAGTTATGGTTAGGGTTAGGTTTAGGGTTAGGATTAGGGTTAGGGTTAGGGTTAGGGTAGGGTTAGGGTTAGGGTTAGGGTTAGGGTAGTGTTAGGGTTAGGGTTAGGGTTAGGGGTTAGGGTTAGGGTTAGGGTTAGGGTCATATCACTTGTTAAGTTTTCCTGTTATAATAATTGAACAGGCGACACGTATGTGAATTAGTTTACAAAGTTGTGCTTTGCGTTTCTGTTCATTTTTTGGAAACTTGTTCCTGTGCTTTACAGTGCGTTATATCACTTTTAAGTTTTCCTGTTATAGTAATTGAACGGGCGACACGTATGTGTATTAGTTTACACAGTTGTGCTTTGCTTTTCTGTTCTTTCGATGTAAACTTGTTTCTGTGCCGTACAGTCTGAGAAAACACTTTTCAGTTTTCCTGTATTCCTAATTAAGCGAACGACACACATGTGATTCCGTTTAAACGTAGTGCTTTGCTTTTCTGTTCTTTCGATGGAAACTTGTTTCTCTGCCGTACAGTGCGAGATAACACTTTTTAGTTT
>NC_083363.1:26425773-26548273 GCF_030254825.1 Meriones unguiculatus
AGGGTTAGGGTTAGGGTTAGGGTTAGGGTTAGGGTTAGGGTAGGGTTAGGGTTAGGGTTAGGCTTATGGTTAGGGGTTAGGGTTAGGGTTAGGGTTAGGGTTATATCACTTTTTAGTTTTCCTGTTATAATAATTGAACAGGCGACACATATGTGAATTAGTTTACAAAGTTGTGCTTTGCTTTTCTGTTCATTTGTTGGAAACTTGTTCCTGTGCTGTACAGTGCGTTATATCACTTTTAAGTTTTCCTGTTATAGTAACTGAACAGGCGACACGCATGTGATTTAGTTTACAGAGTTGTGCTTTTCTTTTCTGTTCTTTCGATGGAAACTTGTTTCTGTGCAGTAAAGTGCGAGAAATCACTTTTCAGTTTTCCTGTATTCCTAATTGAGCGAGCGACACACATGTGATTTAGTTTACAAAATAGTGCTTTGCATTTCTGTTCTTCGTTTGGAAACTTGTTTCTCTGCTGTACATTGCGTAATATCACTTTTCAGTTTTCCTGTTATAGTAATTGAACGGGCGACACGCATGTGATTTAGTTTACAGAGTTGTGCTTTTCTTTTCTGTTCTTTCGATGGAAACTTGATTCTGTGCAGTAAAGTGCGAGAAAACACTTTTCAGTTTTCCTGTATTCCTAATTAAGCGAGCGACACACATGTGATTCCGTTTAAAAGTAGTGCTTTGCTTTTCTTTTCTTTCGTTGGAAAGTTGTTCCTGTGGTGTACAGTGCGATATATCACTTTTCAGTTTTCCTGTATTCCTAATTGAGCGAGCGACACACATGTGATTTAGTTTACCAAATAGTGCTATGCGTTTCTATTCTTCTTTTGGAAACTTGTTTCTCTGCTGTACAGTGCGTTATATCACTTTTCAGTTTTCCTGTTATAGTAATTGAAAAGGCGACACTTATGTGATTTAGTTTTCACAGTTATCCTTTGCTTTTCTGTTCTTTCGATGGAAACTTGTTTCTGTGCAGTAAAGTGCGAGATCACACTTTTCAGTTTTCCTGTATTCCTAATTGAGCGAGCGACGCCCATCTGATTCCGTTTAAAAGTAGTGCTTTGCTTTTCTTTTCTTTTGTTGGAAAGTTGTTCCTGTGCTGTACAGTGCGATATATCACTTTTCAGTTTTCCTGTTTTAATAATTGAACGGGCGACACATATGTGATTTCGTTTACACAGTTGTGCTTTGCTTTTCTGTTCTTTCGATGGAAACTTGTTTCGGTGCCATACAGTGCGAGATAACACTTTTTAGTTTTCCTGTATTCCTAATTGTGCGAGCGAATCACATGTGATTCCGTTTAAAAGTAGTGCTTTGCCTTTCTTTTATTTCGTTGGAAACTTGTTCCTGTGCTATACAGTGCGATATATCTCTTTTCAGTTTTCCTGTATTCCTAATAGTGCAAGTGACACACGTGTGATTTAGTTTCCAAAGTAGTGCTTTGAGTTTATGTTTTTTCGTTAGAAACCAGTTAGGGTTAGGGTTACGTTTAGGGTTAGGTTTAGGGTTAGTGTTAGGGTTAGGGTTAGGGTTAGGGTAGGGTTAGGGTTAGGGTTAGGGTTAGGGTTAGGGTAGGGTTAGGGTTAGGGTTAGGGTAAGGGTTAGGGTTAGGGGTTAGAGTTAGGGTTAGGGTTAGGGTTATATCACTTGTTAGTTTTCCTGTTATAATAATTGAACTGGAGACACGTATGTGAATTAGTTTACAAAGTTGTGCTTTACGTTTCTGTACATTTTTTGGAAACTTGTTCCTGTGCTGTACAGTGCGTTATATCACTTTTCAGTTTTCCTGTTATAATGATTGAACAGGCGACACGTATGTGAATTAGTTTACAAAGTAGTGCTTTCCATTTCTGTTCTTTCGTTGGAAATTTGTTCGTGTGCTGTACAGTGCGATATATCACTTTTCAGTTTTCCTGTTATAGTAATTGAACGGGCGACACGCATGTGATTTAGTTTTCAGAGTTGTGCTTTACTTTTCTGTTCTTTCGATGGAAACTTGATTCTGTGCAGTAAAGTGCGAGAATACACTTTTCAGTTTTCCTGTATTCCTAATTAAGCGAGCGACACACATGTGATTCCGTTTAAAAGTAGTGCTTTGCTTTTCTTTTCTTTCGTTGGAAAGTTGTTCCTGTGGTGTACAGTGCGATATATCACTTTTCAGTTTTCCTGTATTCCTAATTGAGCGAGCGACACACATGTGATTTAGTTTCCAAAGTAGTGCTTTGAGTGTATTGTTTTTTCGTTGGAAACCAGTTAGAGTTAGGGTTAGGGCTAAGGTTAGGGTTAGGGTTAGTGTTAGGGTTAGGGTAGGGTTAGGGTTAGGGTTAGGGTTAGGGTTAGGGTTAGGGTTAGGGTAGGGTTAGGGTTAGAGTTAGGGTTAGGGTTAGGGTTAGGGATATATCACTTTTTAGTTTTCCTGTTATAATAATTGAACAGGCGACACATATGTGAATTAGTTTACAAAGTTGTGCTTTGCTTTTCTGTTCTTCTTTTGGAAACTTGTTTCTGTGCTGTACAGTGCGTTATATCACTTTTAAGTTTTCCTGTTATAGTAATTGAACGGGCGACACATATGTGATTTCGTTTACACAGTTGTGCTTTGCTTTTCTGTTCTTTCGATGGAAACTTGTTTCTGTGCAGTAAAGTGCGAGAAAACACTTTTCAGTTTTCCTGTATTTTTAATTAAGCGAGCGACACACATGTGATTCCATTTAAACGTAGTGCTTTGCTTTCCTTTTCTTTCATTGGAAAGTTGTTCCTGTGCTGTACAGTGCGATATATCACTTCTCAGATTTCCTGTTATAATGATTGAACAGGCGACACGTATGTGAATTAGTTTACAAAGTAGTGCTTTCCTTTTCTGTTCTTTCGTTGGAAATTTGTTCCTGTGCTGTACAGTGTGATATATCACTTTTCAGTTTTCCTGTATTCCTAATTGAGCAAGCGACACACATGTGATTTAGTTTCCAAAGTAGTGCTTTGAGTGTATGTTTTTTCGTTGGAAACCAGTTAGATTTAGGGTTAGGGCTAGTGTTAGGGTTAGGGTTAGGGTTAGGGTTAGGGTAGGGTTAGGGTTAGGGTTAGGGTTAGGGTTAGGGTAGGGTTAGGGTTAGGGTTAGGGTTAGGGTTAGGGTTAGGGTTATATCACTTTTTAGTTTTCCTGTTATAATAATTGAACAGGCGACACATATGTGAATTAGTTTACAAAGTTGTGCTTTGCTTTTCTGTTCATTTGTTGGAAACTTGTTTCTGTGCTGTACAGTGCGTTATATCACTTTTAAGTTTTCCTGTTATAGTAATTGAACGGGTGACACGCATGTGATTTCGTTTACAGAGTTGTGCTTTTCTTTTCTGTTCTTTCGATGTAAACTTGTTTCTGTGCGGTAAAGTGCGAGAAAACACTTTTCAGTTTTCCTGTATTCCTAATTAAGCGAGCGACACACATGTGATTTCGTTTAAAAGTAGTGCTTTGCTTTTCTTTTCTTTCGTTGGAAAGTTGTTCCTGTGGTGTACAGTGCGATATATCACTTTTCAGTTTTCCTGTATTCCTAATTGAGCGAGCGACACACATGTGATTTAATTTACAAAATAGTGCTTTGCGTTTCTGTTCTTCTTTTGGAAACATGTTTCTCTGCTGTACAGTGCGTTATATCACTTTTCAGTTTTCCTGTATTCCTAATTAAGCGAGCGAATCACATGTGATTCCGTTTAAACGTAGTGCTTTGCTTTTCTTTTCTTTCGTTGGAAAGTTGTTCCTGTGCTGTACAGTGCGATATATCAGTTTTCAGTTTTCCTGTTATAATAATTTAACAGGCGACACGTATGTGAATTAGTTTACAAAGTAGTGCTTTCATTTTCTGTTCTTTCGTTGGAAATTTGTTCGTGTGCTGTACAGTACTATATATCACTTTTCAGTTTTCCTGTATTCCTAATTGAGCGAGCGACACACATGTGATTTAGTTTCCAAAGTAGTGCTTTGAGTGTATGTTTTTTCATTGGAAAACAGTTAGAGTTAGGGTTAGGGTTTGGGTTAGGGTTAGGGTAGGGTTAGGGTTAGGGTTAGGGTTAGGGTTAGGGTTAGGGTAGGGTTAGGGTTAGGGTTAGGGTTAGGGTTAGGGTTAGGGGTTAGGCTTAGCGTTAGGGTTAGGGTTAGGGTTATATCACTTTTTAGTTTTCCTGTTATAATAATTGAACAGGCGACACATATGTGAATTAGTTTACAAAGTTGTGCTTTGCTTTTCTGTTCATTTGTTGGAAACTTGTTCCTGTGCTGTACAGTGCGTTATATCACTTTTAAGTTTTCCTGTTATAGTAATTGAACGGGCGACACGCATGTGATTTAGTTTACAGAGTTGTGCTTTTCTTTTCTGTTCTTTCGATGGAAACTTGTTTCTATGCAGTAAAGTGTGAGAAAACACTTTTCAGTTTTCCTGTATTCCTAATCAAGCGAGCGACACACATGTGATTCCGTTTAAAAGTAGTGCTTTGCTTTTCTTTTCTTTCGTTGGAAAGTTGTTCCTGTGGTGTACAGTGCGATATATCACTTTTCAGTTTTGCTGTATTCCTAATTGAGCGAGCGACACACATGTGATGTAGTTTACAAAATAGTGTTTTGTGTTTCTGTTCGTCTTTTGGAAACTTGTTTCTCTGCTGTACAGTGCGTTATATCACTTTTCAGTTTTCCTGTTATAGTAATTGAAAAGGCGACACTTATGTGATTTAGTTTTCACAGTTATCCTTTGCTTTTCGGTTCTTTCGATGGAAACTTGTTTCTGTGCAGTAAAGTGCGAGATCACACTTTTCAGTTTTCCTGTATTCCTAATTGAGCGAGCGACGCCCATCTAATTCCGTTTAAAAGTAGTGCTTTGCTTTTCTTTTCTTTTGTTGGAAAGTTGTTCCTGTGCTGTACAGTGCGATATATCCCTTTTCAGTTTTCCTGTTTTAATAATTGAACGGGCGACACATATGTGATTTCGTTTACACAGTTGTGCTTTGCTTTTCTGTTCTTTTGATGGAAACTTGTTTCTGTGCTGTACAGTGCGAGAAAACACTTTTCAGTTTTCCTGTATTCCTAATTGTGCGAGCGACGCACATGTGATTTCATTTAAAAGTACTACTTTGCCTTTCTTTTCTTTCGTTGGAAACTTGTTCCTGTGCTATACAGTGCGATATATCTCTTTTCAGTTTTCCTGTATTCCTAATAGTGCAAGTGTCACACGTGTGATTTAGTTTCCAAAGTAGTCCTTTGTGATTATGTTTTTTCATTGGAAACCAGTTAGGGTTAGGGTTAGGTTTAGGGTTAGGATTAGGGTTAGGGTTAGGGTAGGGTTAGGGTTAGGGTTAGGGTTAGGGTTAGGGTTAGGGTAGGGTTAGGGTTAGGGTTAGGGTTAGGGGTTAGGGTTAGGGTTAGGGTTAGGGTTATATCACTTGTTAAGTTTTCCTGTTATAATAATTGAACAGGCGACACGTTTGTGAATTAGTTTACAAAGTTGTGCTTTGCGTTTCTGTTCATTTTTTGGAAACTTGTTCCTGTGCTATACAGTGCGATATATCTCTTTTCAGTTTTCCTGTATTCCTAATAGTGCAAGTGTCACACGTGTGATTTAGTTTCCAAAGTAGTCCTTTGTGATTATGTTTTTTCATTGGAAACCAGTTAGGGTTAGGGTTAGGTTTAGGGTTAGGATTAGGGTTAGGGTTAGGGTAGGGTTAGTTTTAGGGTTAGGGTTAGGGTTAGGGTTAGGGTAGGGTTAGGGTTAGGGTTAGGGTTAGGGGTTAGGGTTAGGGTTAGGGTTAGGGTTATATCACTTGTTAAGTTTTCCTGTTATAATAATTGAACAGGCGACACGTTTGTGAATTAGTTTACAAAGTTGTGCTTTGCGTTTCTGTTCATTTTTTGGAAACTTGTTCCTGTGCTGTACAGTGCGATATATCACTTTTCAGTTTTCCTGTTTTAATAATTGAACGGGCGACACATATGTGATTTCGTTTACACAGTTGGGCTTTGCTTTTCTGTTCTTTCGATGGAAACTTGTTTCTGTGCCGTACAGTGCGAGATAACACTTTTTAGTTTTCCTGTATTCCTAATTGTGCGAGCGAAGCACATGTGATTCCGTTTAAAAGTAGTGTTTTGCCTTTCTTTTCTTTCGTTGGTAACTTGTTCCTGTGCTATACAGTGCGATATATCTCTTTTCAGTTTTCCTGTATTCCTAATAGTGCAAGTGACACACATGTGATTTAGTTTCCAAAGTAGTGCTTTGAGTTTCTGTTTTTTCTTTAGAAACCAGTTAGGGTTAGGGTTAGGTTTAGGGTTAGGGTTAGGGTTAGTGTTAGGGTAGGTTTAGGGTTAGGGTTAGGGTTAGAGTAGGGTTAGGGTTAGGGTTAGGGTTAGGGTTAGGGGTTAGGTTTAGGGTTAGGGTTAGGGTTAGGGTTTATGGTTAGGGTTAGTGTTAGGGTTATATCACTTGTTAAGTTTTCCTGGTATAATAATTGAAGAGGCGACACGTATGTGAATTAGTTTACAAAGTTGTGCTTTGCGTTTCTGCTCATTTTTTGGAAACTTGTTCCTGTGCTGTACAGTGCGTTATATCACTTTTCAGTTTTCCTGTTATAGTAATTGAAAAGGCGACACTTATGTGATTTAGTTTTCACAGTTATCCTTTGCTTTTCTGTTCTTTCGATGGAAACTTGTTTCTGTGCCGTACAGTGCGAGAAAACACTTTTCAGTTCTCCTGTATTCCTAATTAAGCGAGCGCCACACATGTGATTCCGTTTAAACGTAGTGCTTTGCTTTTCTTTTCTTTCGTTGGAAAGTTGTTCCTGTGCTGTACAGTGCGATATATCACTTTTCAGATTTCCTCTTATAATAATTCAACAGGCGACATGTATGTGAATTAGTTTACAAAGTAGTGCTTTCCATTTCTGTTCTTTCGTTGGAAATTTGTACGTGTGCTGTACAGTGCGATATATCACTTTTCAGTTTTCCTGTATTCCTAATTGAGCGAGCGACACACATGTGATTTAGTTTCCAAAGTAGTGCTTTGAGTGTATGTTTTTTCGTTGGAAACCAGTTAGAGTTAGGGTTAGGGCTAGGGTTAGGGTTAGGATTAGTGTTAGGGTTAGGGTAGGGTTAGGGTTAGGGTTAGGGTTAGGGTTAGGGTTAGGGTAGGGTAAGGGTTAGAGTTAGGGTTAGCGTTAGGGTTAGGGATATATCACTTTTTAGTTTTCCTGTTATAATAATTGAACAGGAGACACATATGTGAATTAGTTTACAAAGTTGTGCTTTGCTTTTCTGTTCTTCTTTTGGAAACTTGTTTCTGTGCTGTACAGTGCGTTATATCACTTTTAAGTTTTCCTGTTATAGTAATTGAACGGGCGACACGCATGTGATTTAGTTTACAGAGTTGTGCTTTTCTTTTCTGTTCTTTCGATGGAAACTTGTTTCTGTGCAGTAAAGTGCGAGAAAACACTTTTCAGTTTTCCTGTATTCCTAATTAAGCGAGCGACACACATGTGATTCCGTTTAAAAGTAGTGCTTTGCTTTTCTTTTCTTTCGTTGGAAAGTTGTTCCTGTGGTGTACAGTGCGATATATCACTTTTCAGTTTTGCTATATTCCTAATTGAGCGAGCGACACACATGTGATTTAGTTTACAAAATAGTGCTTTGTGTTTCTGTTCTTCTTTTGGAAACTTGTTTCTCTGCTGTACAGTGCGTTATATCACTTTTCAGTTTTCCTGTTATAGTAATTGAAAAGGCGACACTTATGTGATTTAGTTTTCACAGTTATCCTTTGCTTTTCTGTTCTTTCGATGGAAACTTGTTTCTGTGCAGTAAAGTGCGAGATCACACTTTTCAGTTTTCCTGTATTCCTAATTGTGCGAGCGAAGCACATGTGATTCCGTTTAAAAGTAGTGCTTTGCCTTTCTTTTCTTTCGTTGGAAACTTGTTCCTGTGCTATACAGTGCGATATATCACTTTTCAGTTTTCTTGTTTTCCTAATAGTGCAAGTGACACACGTGTGATTTAGTTTCCAAAGTAGTGCTTTGAGATTATGTTTTTTCGTTGGAAACCAGTTAGGGTTATGGTTAGGTTTAGGGTTAGGGTTAGAGTTAAGGTTAGGGTAGGGTTAGGGTTAGGGTTAGGGTTAGGGTTAGGGTAGGGTTAGGGTTAGGGTTAGGGTTAGGGTTAGGGTTAGGGGTTAGGGTTAGGGTTAGGGTTATGGTTATATCACTTGTTAAGTTTCCTGTTATAATAATTGAACAGGCGACACGTATGTGAATTAGTTTACAAAGTAGTGCTTTCCATTTCTGTTCTTTCGTTGGAAATTTGTTCGTGTTCTGTACAAAGCGATATATCACTTTTCAGTTTTCCTGTATTCCTTATTGAGCGAGCGACACACATGTGATTTAGTTTCCTAAGTAGTGCTTTGAGTTTATGTTTTTTCGTTGGAAACCAGTTAGAGATAGGGTTAGGGTTAGGGTTAGGGTTAGGGTAGGGTTAGGGTTAGGGTTAGGGTTAGGGTTAGGGTTAGGGTTATATCACTTTTTAGTTTTCCTGTTATAATAATTGAACAGGCGACACATATGTGAATTAGTTTACAAAGTTGTGCTTTGCTTTTCTGTTCATTTGTTGGAAACTTGTTCCTGTGCTGTACAGTGCGTTATATCACTTTTAAGTTTTCCTGTTATAGTAACAGAACGGGCGACACGCATTTGATTTAGTTTACAGAGTTGTGCTTTTCTTTTCTGTTCTTTCGATGGAAACTTGTTTCTGTGCAGTAAAGTGCGAGAAAACACTTTTCAGTTTTCCTGTATTCCTAATTAAGCGAGCGACACACATGTAATTCCGTTTAAACGTAGTGCTTTGCTTTGCTTTTCTTTCGTTGGAAAGTTTTTCCTGTGCTGTACAGTGCATTGTATCACTTTTCAGTTTTCCTGTTTTAATAATTGAACGGGCGACACATATATGATTTCGTTTACACAGTTGTGCTTTGCTTTTCTGTTTTTTGATGGAAACTTGTTTCTGTGCCGTACAGTGCGAGATAACACTTTTTAGTTTTCCTGTATTCCTAATTGTGCGAGCGAAGCACATGTGATTCCGTTTAAAAGTAGTGCTTTGCCTTTCTTTTCTTTCGTTGGAAACTTGTTCCTGTGCTATACAGTGCGATATATCACTTTTCAGTTTTCCTGTATTCCTAATAGTGCAAGTGACACACGTGTGATTTAGTTTCCAAAGTAGTGCTTTGAGATTATGTTTTTTCGTTGGAAACCAGTTAGGGTTAGGGTTAGGTTTAGGGTTAGGGTTAGGGTTAGGGTTAGGGTGGGTTAGGGTTAGGGTTAGGGTAGGGTTAGGGTTAGGGTTAGGGTTAGGGTTAGGGGTTAGGGTTAGGGTTAGGGTTAGGGTTATATCACTTGTTAAGTTTTCCTGTTATAGTAATTGAACGGGCGACACGTTTGTGATTTAGTTTACACAGTTGTGCTTTGCTTTTCTGTTCTTTCGATGTAAAATTGTTTCTGTGCCGTACAGTCCGAGAAAACACTTTTCAGTTTTCCTGTATTCCTAATTAAGCGAGCGACACACATGTGATTCCGTTTAAACGTAGTGCTTTGCTTTGCTTTTCTTTCGTTGGAAAGTTGTTCCTGTGCTGTACAGTGCATTGTATCACTTTTCAGTTTTCCTGTTTTAATAATTGAACGGGCGACACATATATGATTTCGTTTACACAGTTGTGCTTTCCTTTTCTCTTCTTTCGATGGAAACTTGTTTCTGTACCGTACAGTGCGAGATAACACTTTTTAGTTTTCCTGTATTCCTAATTGTGCGAGCGAAGCACATGTGATTCCGTTTAAAAGTAGTGCTTTGCCTTTCTTTTCTTTCGTTGGAAACTTGTTCCTGTGCTATACAGTGTGATATATCTCTTTTCAATTTTCCTGTATTCCTAATAGTGCAAATGACACACATGTGATTTAGTTTCCAAAGTAGTGCTTTGAGTTTATGTTTTTTCGTTAGAAACCAGTTAGGGTTAGGGTTATGTTTAGGGTTAGGGTTAGGGTTAGGGTTAGGGTTAGGGTTAGGGTAGGGTTAGGGTTAGGGTTAGGGTTAGGGTTAGAGGTTAGGGTTAGGGTTAGGGTTAGGGTTATATCACTTGTTCGTTTTCCTGTTATACTAATTGAACTGGAGACACGTATGTGAATTAGTTTACAAAGTTGTGCTTTGCGTTTCTGTTCATTTTTTGGAAACTTGTTCCTGTGCTGTACAGTGCGTTATATCACTTTTCAGTTTTCCTGTTTTAATAATTGAACGGGCGACACATATGTGATTTCGTTTACACAGTTCTGCTTTGCTTTTCTGTTCTTTCGATGGAAACTTGTTTCTGTGCCGTACAGTGCGAGAAAACAGTTTTCAGTGTTCCTGTATTCCTAATTAAGTGAGCGACACACATGTGATTCCATTTAAACGCATTGCTTTTCTTTTCTTTTCTTTCGTTGGAAAGTTGTTCCTGTGCTGTACAGTGCGATATATCACTTTTCAGATTTCCTGTTATAATAATTGAACAGGCGACACGTATGTGAATTAGTTTACAAAGTAGTGCTTTTCTTTTCTGTTCTTTCGTTGGAAATTTGTTCGTGTGCTGTACAGTGCGATATATCACTTTTCAGTTTTCCGGTATTCCTAATTGAGCGAGTGACACACATGTGATTTAGTTTCCAAAGCAGTGCTTTGAGTGTATGTTTTTTCGTTGGAAAACAGTTAGAGTTAGGGTTAGGGTTAGGGTTAGGGTTAGGGTTAGGGTTAGGGTAGGGTTAGGGTTAGGGTTAGGGTTAGGGTTAGGGTTAGGGTAGGGTTAGGGTTAGGGTTAGGTTTATGGTTAGGGGTTAGGGTTAGGGTTAGGGTTAGGGTTAGGGTTATATCACTTTTTAGTTTTCCTGTTATAATAATTGAACAGGCGACACATATGTGAATTAGTTTACAAAGTTGTGCTTTGCTTTTCTGTTCATTTGTTGGAAACTTGTTCCTGTGCTGTACAGTGCGTTATATCACTTTTCAGTTTTCCTGTTATAGTAACTGAACAGGCGACACGCATGTGATTTAGTTTACAGAGTTGTGCTTTTCTTTTCTGTTCTTTCGATGGAAACTTGTTTCTGTGCAGTAAAGTGCGAGAAATCACTTTTCAGTTTTCCTGTATTCCTAATTGAGCGAGCGACACACATGTGATTTAGTTTACAAAATAGTGCTTTGCGTTTCTGTTCTTCGTTTGGAAACTTGTTTCTCTGCTGTACAGTGCGTAATATCACTTTTCAGTTTTCCTGTTATAGTAATTGAAAAGGCGACACTTATGTGATTTAGTTTTCACAGTTATCCTTTGCTTTTCTGTTCTTTCGATGGAAACTTGTTTCTGTGCCGTACAATGAGAGAAAACACTTTTCAGTTTTCCTGTATTCCTAATTAAGCGAGCGACACACATGTGATTCCGTTTAAACGTAGTGCTTTGCTTTTCTTTTCTTTCGTTGGAAAGTTGTTCCTGTGCTGTACAGTGCGATATATCACTTTTCAGTTTTCCTGTTTTAATAATTGAACGGGTGACACATATGTGATTTCGTTTACAAAGTTGTGCTTTGCTTTTCTGTTCTTTCGATGGAAACTTGTTTCTGTGCCATACAGTGCGAGATAACACTTTTTAGTTTTCCTGTTTTCCTAATTGTGCGAGCGAAGCACATGTGATTCTGTTTAAAAGTAGTGCTTTGCCTTTCTTTTCTTTAGTTGGAAACTTGTTCCTGTGCTATACAGTGCGATATATCTCTTTTCAGATTTCCTGTATTCCTAATAGTGCAAGTGACACACATGTGATTTAGTTTCCAAAGTAGTGCTTTGAGTTTATGTTTTTTCGTTAGAAACCAGTTAGGGTTAGGGTTAGGTTTAGGGTTAGGGTTAGGGTTAGTGTTAGGGTTAGGGTTAGGGTTAGGGTAGGGTTAGGGTTAGGGTTAGGGTTAGGTTTAGGGTAGGGTTAGGGTTAGGGTTAGGGTTCGGGTTAGGGGTTAGAGTTAGGGTTAGGGTTACGGTTAGAGTTATATCACTTGTTAGTTTTCCTGTTATAATAATTGAACTGGAGACACGTATGTGAATTAGTTTACAAAGTTGTGCTTTACGTTTCTGTACATTTTTTGGAAACTTGTTCCTGTGCTGTACAGTGCGTTATATCACTTTTCAGTTTTCCTGTTTTAATAATTGAACGGGCGACACATATGTGATTTCGTTTACACAGTTCTGCTTTGCTTTTCTGTTCTTTCGATGGAAACTTGTTTCTGTGCCGTACAGTGCGAGAAAACAGTTTTCATTGTTCCTGTATTCCTAATTAAGTGAGCGACACACATGTGATTCCGTTTAAACGTAGTGCTTTTCTTTTCTTTTCTTTCGTTGGAAAGTTGTTCCTGTGCTGTACAGTGCGATATATCACTTTTCAGATTTCCTCTTATAATAATTGAACAGGCGACACGTATGTGAATTAGTTTACAAAGTAGTGCTTTCCTTTTCTGTTCTTTCGTTGGAAATTTGTTCGTGTGATGTACAGTGCGATATATCACTTTTCAGTTTTCCGGTATTCCTAATTGAGCGAGCGACACACATGTGATTTAGTTTCCAAAGCAGTGCTTTGAGTGTATGTTTTTTCGTTGGAAAACAGTTAGAGTTAGGGTTAGGGTTAGGGTTAGGGTTAGGGTTAGGGTTAGGGTAGGGTTAGGGTTAGGGTTAGGGTTAGGGTTAGGGTTAGGGTTAGGGTAGGGTTAGGGTTAGGGTTAGGTTTATGGTTAGGGGTTAGGGTTAGGGTTAGGGTTAGGGTTATATCACTTTTTAGTTTTCCTGTTATAATAATTGAACAGGCGACACATATGTGAATTAGTTTACAAAGTTGTGCTTTGCTTTTCTGTTCATTTGTTGGAAACTTGTTCCTGTGCTGTACAGTGCGTTATATCACTTTTAAGTTTTCCTGTTATAGTAACTGAACAGGCGACACGCATGTGATTTAGTTTACAGAGTTGTGCTTTTCTTTTCTGTTCTTTCGATGGAAACTTGTTTCTGTGCAGTAAAGTGCGAGAAATCACTTTTCAGTTTTCCTGTATTCCTAATTGAGCGAGCGACACACATGTGATTTAGTTTACAAAATAGTGCTTTGCATTTCTGTTCTTCGTTTGGAAACTTGTTTCTCTGCTGTACATTGCGTAATATCACTTTTCAGTTTTCCTGTTATAGTAATTGAAAAGGCGACACTTATGTGATTTGGTTTTCACAGTTATCCTTTGCTTTTCTGTTCTTTCAATGGAAACTTGTTTCTGTGCCGTACAGTGCGAGATAACACTTTCCAGTTTTCCTGTATTCCTAATTGAGCGAGCGACGCCCATCTGATTCCGTTTAAAAGTAGTGCTTTGCTTTTCTTTTCTTTTGTTGGAAAGTTGTTCCTGTGCTGTACAGTGCGATATATCACTTTTCAGTTTTCCTGTTTTAATAATTGAACGGGCGACACATATGTGATTTCGTTTACACAGTTGGGCTTTGCTTTTCTGTTCTTTCGATGGAAACTTGTTTCTGTGCCCTACAGTGCGAGATAACACTTTTTAGTTTTCCTGTATTCCTAATTGTGCGAGCGAAGCACATGTGATTCCGTTTAAAAGTAGTGCTTTGCCTTTCTTTTCTTTCGTTGGAAACTTGTTCCTGTTCTATACAGTGCGATATATCACTTTCCAGTTTTCCTGTATTCCTAATCGTGCAAGTGACACACGTGTGATTTAGTTTCCAAAGTAGTGCTTTGAGATTATGTTTTTTCGTTGGAAACCAGTTAGGGTTAGGGTTAGGGTTAGGGTTAGGGTTAGGGTTAGGGTTAGGGTAGGGTTAGGGTTAGGGTTAGGGTTAGGGTAGGGTTAGGGTTAGGGTTAGGGTTAGGGTTAGGGTTAGGGTTAGGGGTTAGGGTTAGGGTTAGGGTTAGGGTTATATCACTTGTTAGTTTTTCTGTTATAATAATTGAACTGGAGACACGTATGTGAATTAGTTTACAAAGTTGTGCTTTAACGTTTCTGTTCATTTTTTGGAAACTTGTTCCTGTGCTGTACAGTGCGTTATATCACTTTTCAGTTTTCCTGTTTTAATAATTGAACGGGCGACACATATGTGATTTCGTTTACACAGTTCTGCTTTGCTTTTCTGTTCTTTCGATGGAAACTTGTTTCTGTGCCGTACAGTGAGAGAAAACACTTTTCAGTTTTCCTGTATTCCTAATTAAGCGAGCGACACACATGTGATTCCGTTTAAACGTAGTGCTTTGCTTTTCGTTTCTTTCGTTGGAAAGTTGTTCCTGTGCTGTACAGTGCGATATATCACTTTTCAGTTTTCCTGTTTTAATAATTGAACGGGCGACACATATGTGATTTCGTTTATAAAGTTGTGCTTTGCTTTTCTGTTCTTTCGATGGAAACTTGTTTCTGTGCCATACAGTGCGCAATAACACTTTTTAGTTTTCCTGTTTTCCTAATTGTGCGAGCGAAGCACATGTGATTCCGTTTAAAAGTAGTGCTTTGCCTTTCTTTTCTTTCGTTGGAAACTTGTTCCTGTGCTATACAGTGCGATATATCTCTTTTCAGTTTTCCTGTATTCCTAATAGTGCAAGTGACACACATGTGATTTAGTTTCCAAAGTAGTGCTTTGAGTTTATGTTTTTTCGTTAGAAACCAGTTAGGGTTAGGGTTAGGTTTAGGGTTAGGGTTAGGGTTAGTGTTAGGGTTAGGGTTAGGGTTAGGGTTAGGGTAGGGTTAGGGTTAGGGTTAGGGTTAGGATAGGGTTAGGGTTAGGGTTAGGGTTTGGGTTAGGGGTTAGAGTTAGGGTTAGGGTTAGGGTTAGAGTTTTATCACTTGTTAGTTTTCCTGTTATAATAATTGAACTGGAGACACGTATGTGAATTAGTTTACAAAGTTGTGCTTTACGTTTCTGTTCATTTTTTGGAAACTTGTTCCTGTGCTGTACAGTGCGTTATATCACTTTTCAGTTTTCCTGTTTTAATAATTGAACGGGCGACACAGATGTGATTTCGTTTACACAGTTGTGCTTTGCTTTTCTGTTCTTTCGATGGAAACTTGTTTCTGTGCCGTACAATGCGAGAAAACACTTTTCAGTTTTCCTATATTCCTAATTAAGCGAGCGACACACATGTGATTCCATTTAAACGTAGTGCTTTGCTTTCCTTTTCTTTCATTGGAAAGTTGTTCCTGTGCTGTACAGTGCGATATATCACTTCTCAGATTTCCTGTTATAATGATTGAACAGGCGACACGTATGTGAATTAGTTTACAAAGTAGTGCTTTCCATTTCTGTTCTTTCGTTGGAAATTTGTTCGTGTGCTGTACAGTGCGATATATCACTTTTCAGTTTTCCTGTTATAGTAATTGAACGGGCGACACGCATGTGATTTAGTTTTCAGAGTTGTGCTTTACTTTTCTGTTCTTTCGATGGAAACTTGATTCTGTGCAGTAAAGTGCGAGAAAACACTTTTCAGTTTTCCTGTATTCCTAATTAAGCGAGCGACACACATGTGATTCCGTTTAAAAGTAGTGCTTTGCTTTTCTTTTCTTTCGTTGGAAAGTTGTTCCTGTGGTGTACAGTGCGATATATCACTTTTCAGTTTTCCTGTATTCCTAATTGAGCGAGCGACACACATGTGATTTAGTTTACCAAATAGTGCTATGCGTTTCTATTCTTCTTTTGGAAACTTGTTTCTCTGCTGTACATTGCGTTATATCACTTTTCAGTTTTCCTGTTATAGTAATTGAAAACGCGACACTTATGTGATTTAGTTTTCACAGTTATCCTTTGCTTTTCTGTTCTTTCGATGGAAACTTGTTTCTGTGCAGTAAAGTGCGAGATCACACTTTTCAGTTTTCCTGTATTCCTAATTGAGCGAGCGACGCCCATCTGATTCCGTTTAAAAGTAGTGCTTTGCTTTTCTTTTCTTTCGTTGGAAACTTGTTCCTGTGCTGTACAGTGCGTTATATCACTTTTCAGTTTTCCTGTTTTAATAATTGTACGGGCGACACATATGTGATTTCGTTTACACAGTTGTGCTTTGCTTTTCTGTTCTTTCGATGGAAACTTGTTTCGGTGCCATACAGTGCGAGATAACACTTTTTAGTTTTCCTGTATTCCTAATTGTGCGAGCGAATCACATGTGATTCCGTTCAAAAGTAGTGCTTTGCCTTTCTTTTCTTTCGTTGGAAACTTGTTCCTGTGCTATACAGTGCGATATATCTCTTTTCAGTTTTCCTGTATTCCTAATAGTGCAAGTGACACACGTGTGATTTAGTTTCCAAAGTAGTGCTTTGAGTTTATGTTTTTTCGTTAGAAACCAGTTAGGGTTAGGGTTACGTTTAGGGTTAGGGTTAGGGTTAGTGTTAGGGTTAGGGATAGGGTTAGGGTTAGGGTAGGATTAGGGTTAGGGTTAGGGTTAGGGTTAGGGTTAGGGTAGGGTTAGGGTTAGGGTTAGGGTAAGGGTTAGGGTTAGGGGTTAGAGTTAGGGTTAGGGTTAGGGTTATATCACTTGTTAGTTTTCCTGTTATAATAATTGAACTGGAGACACGTATGTGAATTAGTTTACAAAGTTGTGCTTTACGTTTCTGTACATTTTTTGGAAACTTGTTCCTGTGCTGTACAGTGCGTTATATCACTTTTCAGTTTTCCTGTTTTAATAATTGAACGGGCGACACATATGTGATTTCGTTTACACAGTTGTGCTTTGCTTTTCTGTTCTTTCGATGGAAACTTGTTTCTGTGCCGTACAGTGCGAGAAAACACTTTTCAGTTTTCCTGTATTCCTAATTAAGCGAGCGCCACACATGTGATTCCGTTTAAACGTAGTGCTTTGCTTTTCTTTTCTTTCGTTGGAAAGTTGTTCCTGTGCTGTACAGTGCGATATATCACTTCTCAGATTTCCTGTTATAATGATTGAACAGGCGACACGTATGTGAATTAGTTTACAAAGTAGTGCTTTCCATTTCTGTTCTTTCGTTGGAAATTTGTTCGTGTGCTGTACAGTGCGATATATCACTTTTCAGTTTTCCTGTTATAGTAATTGAACGGGCGACACGCATGTGATTTAGTTTTCAGAGTTGTGCTTTACTTTTCTGTTCTTTCGATGGAAACTTGATTCTGTGCAGTAAAGTGCGAGAAAACACTTTTCAGTTTTCCTGTATTCCTAATTAAGCGAGCGACACACATGTGATTCCGTTTAAAAGTAGTGCTTTGCTTTTCTTTTCTTTCGTTGGAAAGTTGTTCCTGTGGTGTACAGTGCGATATATCACTTTTCAGTTTTCCTGTATTCCTAATTGAGCGAGCGACACACATGTGATTTAGTTTCCAAAGTAGTGCTTTGAGTGTATTGTTTTTTCGTTGGAAACCAGTTAGAGTTAGGGTTAGGGCTAAGGTTAGGGTTAGGGTTAGTGTTAGGGTTAGGGTAGGGTTAGGGTTAGGGTTAGGGTTAGGGTTAGGGTTAGGGTTAGGGTTAGGGTTAGGGTTAGGGTTAGGGTAGGGTTAGGGTTAGAGTTAGGGTTAGGGTTAGGGTTAGGGATATATCACTTTTTAGTTTTCCTGTTATAATAATTGAACAGGCGACACATATGTGAATTAGTCTACAAAGTTGTGCTTTGCTTTTCTGTTCTTCTTTTGGAAACTTGTTTCTGTGCTGTACAGTGCGTTATATCACTTTTAAGTTTTCCTGTTATAGTAATTGAACGGGCGACACATATGTGATTTCGTTTACACAGTTGTGCTTTGCTTTTCTGTTCTTTCGATGGAAACTTGTTTCTGTGCAGTAAAGTGCGAGAAAACACTTTTCAGTTTTCCTGTATTCCTAATTAAGCGAGCGACACACATGTGATTCCATTTAAACGTAGTGCTTTGCTTTCCTTTTCTTTCATTGGAAAGTTGTTCCTGTGCTGTACAGTGCGATATATCACTTCTCAGATTTCCTGTTATAATGATTGAACAGGCGACACGTATGTGAATTAGTTTACAAAGTAGTGCTTTCCTTTTCTGTTCTTTCGTTGGAAATTTGTTCCTGTGCTGTACAGTGTGATATATCACTTTTCAGTTTTCCTGTATTCCTAATTGAGCGAGCGACACACATGTGATTTAGTTTCCAAAGTAGTGCTTTGAGTGTATGTTTTTTCGTTGGAAACCAGTTAGATTTAGGGTTAGGGCTAGTGTTAGGGTTAGGGTTAGGGTTAGGGTTAGGGTAGGGTTAGGGTTAGGGTTAGGGTTAGGGTTAGGGTAAGGTTAGGGTTAGGGTTAGGGTTAGGGTTAGGGTTAGGGTTATATCACTTTTTAGTTTTCCTGTTATAATAATTGAACAGGCGACACATATGTGAATTAGTTTACAAAGTTGTGCTTTGCTTTTCTGTTCATTTGTTGGAAACTTGTTTCTGTGCTGTACAGTGCGTTATATCAATTTTAAGTTTTCCTGTTATAGTAATTGAACGGGTGACACGCATGTGATTTCGTTTACAGAGTTGTGCTTTTCTTTTCTGTTCTTTCGATGTAAACTTGTTTCTGTGCGGTAAAGTGCGAGAAAACACTTTTCAGTTTTCCTGTATTCCTAATTAAGCGAGCGACACACATGTGATTTCGTTTAAAAGTAGTGCTTTGCTTTTCTTTTCTTTCGTTGGAAAGTTGTTCCTGTGGTGTACAGTGCGATATATCACTTTTCAGTTTTCCTGTATTCCTAATTGAGCGAGCGACACACATGTGATTTAATTTACAAAATAGTGCTTTGCGTTTCTGTTCTTCTTTTGGAAACATGTTTCTCTGCTGTACAGTGCGTTATATCACTTTTCAGTTGTCCTGTATTCCTAATTAAGCGAGCGAATCACATGTGATTCCGTTTAAACGTAGTGCTTTGCTTTTCTTTTCTTTCGTTGGAAAGTTGTTCCTGTGCTGTACAGTGCGATATATCAGTTTTCAGTTTTCCTGTTATAATAATTTAACAGGAGACACGTATGTGAATTAGTTTACAAAGTAGTGCTTTCATTTTCTGTTCTTTCGTTGGAAATTTGTTCGTGTGCTGTACAGTACTATATATCACTTTTCAGTTTTCCTGTATTCCTAATTGAGCGAGCGACACACATGTGATTTAGTTTCCAAAGTAGTGCTTTGAGTGTATGTTTTTTCATTGGAAAACAGTTAGAGTTAGGGTTAGGGTTTGGGTTAGGGTTAGGGTAGGGTTAGGGTTAGGGTTAGGGTTAGGGTTAGGGTTAGGGTAGGGTTAGGGTTAGGGTTATATCACTTTTTAGTTTTCCTGTTATAATAATTGAACAGGCGACACATATGTGAATTAGTTTACAAAGTTGTGCTTTGCTTTTCTGTTCATTTGTTGGAAACTTGTTCCTGTGCTGTACAGTGCGTTATATCACTTTTATGTTTTCCTGTTATAGTAATTGAACGGGCGACACGCATGTGATTTAGTTTACAGAGTTGTGCTTTTCTTTTCTCTTCTTTCGATGGAAACTTGTTTCTATGCAGTAAAGTGTGAGAAAACACTTTTCAGTTTTCCTGTATTCCTAATCAAGCGAGCGACACACATGTGATTCCGTTTAAAAGTAGTGCTTTGCTTTTCTTTTCTTTCGTTGGAAAGTTGTTCCTGTGGTGTACAGTGCGATATATCACTTTTCAGTTTTGCTGTATTCCTAATTGAGCGAGCGACACACATGTGATTTAGTTTACAAAATAGTGTTTTGTGTTTCTGTTCGTCTTTTGGAAACTTGTTTCTCTGCTGTACAGTGCGTTATATCACTTTTCAGTTTTCCTGTTATAGTAATTGAAAAGGCGACACTTATGTGATTTAGTTTTCACAGTTATCCTTTGCTTTTCGGTTCTTTCGATGGAAACTTGTTTCTGTGCAGTAAAGTGCGAGATCACACTTTTCAGTTTTCCTGTATTCCTAATTGAGCGAGCGACGCCCATCTGATTCCGTTTAAAAGTAGTGCTTTGCTTTTCTTTTCTTTTGTTGGAAAGTTGTTCCTGTGCTGTACAGTGCGATATATCACTTTTCAGTTTTCCTGTTTTAATAATTGAACGGGCGACACATATGTGATTTCGTTTACACAGTTGTGCTTTGCTTTTCTGTTCTTTTGATGGAAAATTGTTTCTGTGCTGTACAGTGCGAGAAAACACTTTTCAGTTTTCCTGTATTCCTAATTGTGCGAGCGACGCACATGTGATTTCATTTAAAAGTACTACTTTGCCTTTCTTTTCTTTCGTTGGAAACTTGTTCCTGTGCTATACAGTGCGATATATCTCTTTTCAGTTTTCCTGTATTCCTAATAGTGCAAGTGTCACACGTGTGATTTAGTTTCCAAAGTAGTCCTTTGTGATTATGTTTTTTCATTGGAAACCAGTTAGGGTTAGGGTTAGGTTTAGGGTTAGGATTAGGGTTAGGGTTAGGGTAGGGTTAGGGTTAGGGTTAGGGTTAGGGTAGGGTTAGGGTTAGGGTTAGGGTTAGGGTTAGGGTTAGGGTTAGGGTAAGGGTTAGGGTTAGGGGTTAGAGTTAGGGTTAGGGTTAGGGTTATATCACTTGTTAGTTTTCCTGTTATAATAATTGAACTGGAGACACGTATGTGAATTAGTTTACAAAGTTGTGCTTTACGTTTCTGTACATTTTTTGGAAACTTGTTCCTGTGCTGTACAGTGCGTTATATCACTTTTCAGTTTTCCTGTTTTAATAATTGAACGGGCGACACATATGTGATTTCGTTTACACAGTTGTGCTTTGCTTTTCTGTTCTTTCGATGGAAACTTGTTTCTGTGCCGTACAGTGCGAGAAAACACTTTTCAGTTTTCCTGTATTCCTAATTAAGCGAGCGCCACACATGTGATTCCGTTTAAACGTAGTGCTTTGCTTTTCTTTTCTTTCGTTGGAAAGTTGTTCCTGTGCTGTACAGTGCGATATATCACTTCTCAGATTTCCTGTTATAATGATTGAACAGGCGACACGTATGTGAATTAGTTTACAAAGTAGTGCTTTCCATTTCTGTTCTTTCGTTGGAAATTTGTTCGTGTGCTGTACAGTGCGATATATCACTTTTCAGTTTTCCTGTTATAGTAATTGAACGGGCGACACGCATGTGATTTAGTTTTCAGAGTTGTGCTTTACTTTTCTGTTCTTTCGATGGAAACTTGATTCTGTGCAGTAAAGTGCGAGAAAACACTTTTCAGTTTTCCTGTATTCCTAATTAAGCGAGCGACACACATGTGATTCCGTTTAAAAGTAGTGCTTTGCTTTTCTTTTCTTTCGTTGGAAAGTTGTTCCTGTGGTGTACAGTGCGATATATCACTTTTCAGTTTTCCTGTATTCCTAATTGAGCGAGCGACACACATGTGATTTAGTTTCCAAAGTAGTGCTTTGAGTGTATTGTTTTTTCGTTGGAAACCAGTTAGAGTTAGGGTTAGGGCTAAGGTTAGGGTTAGGGTTAGTGTTAGGGTTAGGGTAGGGTTAGGGTTAGGGTTAGGGTTAGGGTTAGGGTTAGGGTAGGGTTAGGGTTAGAGTTAGGGTTAGGGTTAGGGTTAGGGATATATCACTTTTTAGTTTTCCTGTTATAATAATTGAACAGGCGACACATATGTGAATTAGTTTACAAAGTTGTGCTTTGCTTTTCTGTTCTTCTTTTGGAAACTTGTTTCTGTGCTGTACAGTGCGTTATATCACTTTTAAGTTTTCCTGTTATAGTAATTGAACGGGCGACACATATGTGATTTCGTTTACACAGTTGTGCTTTGCTTTTCTGTTCTTTCGATGGAAACTTGTTTCTGTGCAGTAAAGTGCGAGAAAACACTTTTCAGTTTTCCTGTATTCCTAATTAAGCGAGCGACACACATGTGATTCCATTTAAACGTAGTGCTTTGCTTTCCTTTTCTTTCATTGGAAAGTTGTTCCTGTGCTGTACAGTGCGATATATCACTTCTCAGATTTCCTGTTATAATGATTGAACAGGCGACACGTATGTGAATTAGTTTACAAAGTAGTGCTTTCCTTTTCTGTTCTTTCGTTGGAAATTTGTTCCTGTGCTGTACAGTGTGATATATCACTTTTCAGTTTTCCTGTATTCCTAATTGAGCGAGCGACACACATGTGATTTAGTTTCCAAAGTAGTGCTTTGAGTGTATGTTTTTTCGTTGGAAACCAGTTAGATTTAGGGTTAGGGCTAGTGTTAGGGTTAGGGTTAGGGTTAGGGTTAGGGTAGGGTTAGGGTTAGGGTTAGGGTTAGGGTTAGGGTAGGGTTAGGGTTAGGGTTAGGGTTAGGGTTAGGGTTAGGGTTATATCACTTTTTAGTTTTCCTGTTATAATAATTGAACAGGCGACACATATGTGAATTAGTTTACAAAGTTGTGCTTTGCTTTTCTGTTCATTTGTTGGAAACTTGTTTCTGTGCTGTACAGTGCGTTATATCACTTTTAAGTTTTCCTGTTATAGTAATTGAACGGGTGACACGCATGTGATTTCGTTTACAGAGTTGTGCTTTTCTTTTCTGTTCTTTCGATGTAAACTTGTTTCTGTGCGGTAAAGTGCGAGAAAACACTTTTCAGTTTTCCTGTATTCCTAATTAAGCGAGCGACACATGTGATTTCGTTTAAAAGTAGTGCTTTGCTTTTCTTTTCTTTCGTTGGAAAGTTGTTCCTGTGGTGTACAGTGCGATATATCACTTTTCAGTTTTCCTGTATTCCTAATTGAGCGAGCGACACACATGTGATTTAATTTACAAAATAGTGCTTTGCGTTTCTGTTCTTCTTTTGGAAACATGTTTCTCTGCTGTACAGTGCGTTATATCACTTTTCAGTTTTCCTGTATTCCTAATTAAGCGAGCGAATCACATGTGATTCCGTTTAAACGTAGTGCTTTGCTTTTCTTTTCTTTCGTTGGAAAGTTGTTCCTGTGCTGTACAGTGCGATATATCAGTTTTCAGTTTTCCTGTTATAATAATTTAACAGGCGACACGTATGTGAATTAGTTTACAAAGTAGTGCTTTCATTTTCTGTTCTTTCGTTGGAAATTTGTTCGTGTGCTGTACAGTACTATATATCACTTTTCAGTTTTCCTGTATTCCTAATTGAGCGAGCGACACACATGTGATTTAGTTTCCAAAGTAGTGCTTTGAGTGTATGTTTTTTCATTGGAAAACAGTTAGAGTTAGGGTTAGGGTTTGGGTTAGGGTTAGGGTAGGGTTAGGGTTAGGGTTAGGGTTAGGGTTAGGGTTAGGGTAGGGTTAGGGTTAGGGTTAGGGTTAGGGTTAGGGGTTAGGCTTAGCGTTAGGGTTAGGGTTAGGGTTATATCACTTTTTAGTTTTCCTGTTATAATAATTGAACAGGCGACACATATGTGAATTAGTTTACAAAGTTGTGCTTTGCTTTTCTGTTCATTTGTTGGAAACTTGTTCCTGTGCTGTACAGTGCGTTATATCACTTTTAAGTTTTCCTGTTATAGTAATTGAACGGGCGACACGCATGTGATTTAGTTTACAGAGTTGTGCTTTTCTTTTCTGTTCTTTCGATGGAAACTTGTTTCTATGCAGTAAAGTGTGAGAAAACACTTTTCAGTTTTCCTGTATTCCTAATCAAGCGAGCGACACACATGTGATTCCGTTTAAAAGTAGTGCTTTGCTTTTCTTTTCTTTCGTTGGAAAGTTGTTCCTGTGGTGTACAGTGCGATATATCACTTTTCAGTTTTGCTGTATTCCTAATTGAGCGAGCGACACACATGTGATTTAGTTTACAAAATAGTGTTTTGTGTTTCTGTTCGTCTTTTGGAAACTTGTTTCTCTGCTGTACAGTGCGTTATATCACTTTTCAGTTTTCCTGTTATAGTAATTGAAAAGGCGACACTTATGTGATTTAGTTTTCACAGTTATCCTTTGCTTTTCGGTTCTTTCGATGGAAACTTGTTTCTGTGCAGTAAAGTGCGAGATCACACTTTTCAGTTTTCCTGTATTCCTAATTGAGCGAGCGACGCCCATCTGATTCCGTTTAAAAGTAGTGCTTTGCTTTTCTTTTCTTTTGTTGGAAAGTTGTTCCTGTGCTGTACAGTGCGATATATCACTTTTCAGTTTTCCTGTTTTAATAATTGAACGGGCGACACATATGTGATTTCGTTTACACAGTTGTGCTTTGCTTTTCTGTTCTTTTGATGGAAACTTGTTTCTGTGCTGTACAGTGCGAGAAAACACTTTTCAGTTTTCCTGTATTCCTAATTGTGCGAGCGCCACACATGTGATTTCATTTAAAAGTACTACTTTGCCTTTCTTTTCTTTCGTTGGAAACTTGTTCCTGTGCTATACAGTGCGATATATCTCTTTTCAGTTTTCCTGTATTCCTAATAGTGCAAGTGTCACACGTGTGATTTAGTTTCCAAAGTAGTCCTTTGTGATTATGTTTTTTCATTGGAAACCAGTTAGGGTTAGGGTTAGGTTTAGGGTTAGGGTTAGGGTTAGGGTTAGGGTAGGGTTAGGGTTAGGGTTAGGGTTAGGGTTAGGGTTAGGGTTAGGGTAGGGTTAGGGTTAGGGTTAGGGTTAGGGGTTAGGGTTAGGGTTAGGGTTAGGGTTATATCACTTGTTAAGTTTTCCTGTTATAATAATTGAACAGGCGACACGTTTGTGAATTAGTTTACAAAGTTGTGCTTTGCGTTTCTGTTCATTTTTTGGAAACTTGTTCCTGTGCTATACAGTGCGATATATCTCTTTTCAGTTTTCCTGTATTCCTAATAGTGCAAGTGTCACACGTGTGATTTAGTTTCCAAAGTAGTCCTTTGTGATTATGTTTTTTCATTGGAAACCAGTTAGGGTTAGGGTTAGGTTTAGGGTTAGGATTAGGGTTAGGGTTAGGGTAGGGTTAGGGTTAGGGTTAGGGTTAGGGTTAGGGTAGGGTTAGGGTTAGGGTTAGGGTTAGGGTTAGGGGTTAGGGTTAGGGTTAGGGTTAGGGTTATATCACTTTTAAGTTTTCCTGTTATAGTAATTGAACGGGTGACACGTATGTGATTTAGTTTACACAGTTGTGCTTTGCTTTTCTGTTCTTTCGATGTAAACTTGTTTCTGTGCCGTACAGTCTGAGAAAACACTTTTCAGTTTTCCTGTATTCCTAATTGAGCGAGCGACGCCCATCTGATTCCGATTAAACGTAGTGCTTTGCTTTGCTTTTCTTTCGTTGGAAAGTTGTTCCTGTGCTGTACAGTGCATTATATCACTTTTCAGTTTTCCTGTTTTAATAATTGAACGGGCGACACATATATGATTTCGTTTACACAGTTGGGCTTTGCTTTTCTGTTCTTTCGATGGAAACTTGTTTCTGTGCCGTACAGTGCGAGATAACACTTTTTAGTTTTCCTGTATTCCTAATTGTGCGAGCGAAGCACATGTGATTCCGTTTAAAAGTAGTGCTTTGCCTTTCTTTTCTTTCGTTGGTAACTTGTTCCTGTGCTATACAGTGCGATATATCTCTTTTCAGTTTTCCTGTATTCCTAATAGTGCAAGTGACACACATGTGATTTAGTTTCCAAAGTAGTGCTTTGAGTTTATGTTTTTTCTTTAGAAACCAGTTAGGGTTAGGGTTAGGTTTAGGGTTAGGGTTAGGGTTAGTGTTAGGGTAGGTTTAGGGTTAGGGTTAGCGTTAGGGTAGGGTTAGGGTTAGGGTTAGGGTTAGGGTTAGGGGTTAGGTTTAGGGTTAGGGTTAGGGTTAGGGGTTATGGTTAGGGTTAGTGTTAGGGTTATATATATTTCCTGGTATAATAATTGAAGAGGCGACACGTATGTGAATTAGTTTACAAAGTTGTGCTTTGCGTTTCTGCTCATTTTTTGGAAACTTGTTCCTGTGCTGTACAGTGCGTTATATCACTTTTCAGTTTTCCTGTTATAGTAATTGAAAAGGCGACACTTATGTGATTTAGTTTTCACAGTTATCCTTTGCTTTTCTGTTCTTTCGATGGAAACTTGTTTCTGTGCAGTAAAGTGCGAGATCACACTTTTCAGTTTTCCTGTATTCCTAATTGAGCGAGCGACGCCCATCTGATTCCGTTTAAAAGTAGTGCTTTGCTTTTCTTTTCTTTTGTTGGAAAGTTGTTCCTGTGGTGTACAGTGCGATATATCACTTTTCAGTTTTCCTGTTTTAATAATTGAACGGGCGACACATATGTGGTTTCGTTTACACAGTTGTGCTTTGCTTTTCTGTTCTTTCGATGGAAACTTGTTTCTGTGCCGTACAGTGCGAGAAAACACTTTTCAGTTTTCCTGTATTCCTAATTAAGCGAGCGCCACACATGTGATTCCGTTTAAACGTAGTGCTTTGCTTTTCTTTTCTTTCGTTGGAAAGTTGTTCCTGTGCTGTACAGTGCGATATATCACTTTTCAGATTTCCTCTTATAATAATTGAACAGGCGACATGTATGTGAATTAGTTTACAAAGTAGTGCTTTCCATTTCTGTTCTTTCGTTGGAAATTTGTACGTGTGCTGTACAGTGCGATATATCACTTTTCAGTTTTCCTGTATTCCTAATTGAGCGAGCGACACACATGTGATTTAGTTTCCAAAGTAGTGCTTTGAGTGTATGTTTTTTCGTTGGAAACCAGTTAGAGTTAGGGTTAGGGCTAGGGTTAGGGTTAGGATTAGTGTTAGGGTTAGGGTAGGGTTAGGGTTAGGGTTAGAGTTAGGGTTAGGGTTAGGGTTAGGGTTAGGGTAGGGTTAGGGTTAGAGTTAGGGTTAGCGTTAGGGTTAGGGATATATCACTTTTTAGTTTTCCTGTTATAATAATTGAACAGGCGACACATATGTGAATTAGTTTACAAAGTTGTGCTTTGCTTTTCTGTTCTTCTTTTGGAAACTTGTTTCTGTGCTGTACAGTGCGTTATATCACTTTTAAGTTTTCCTGTTATAGTAATTGAACGGGCGACACGCATGTGATTTAGTTTACAGAGTTGTGCTTTTCTTTTCTGTTCTTTCGATGGAAACTTGTTTCTGTGCAGTAAAGTGCGAGAAAACACTTTTCAGTTTTCCTGTATTCCTAATTAAGCGAGCGACACACATGTGATTCCGTTTAAAAGTAGTGCTTTGCTTTTCTTTTCTTTCGTTGGAAAGTTGTTCCTGTGGTGTACAGTGCGATATATCACTTTTCAGTTTTGCTGTATTCCTAATTGAGCGAGCGACACACATGTGATTTAGTTTACAAAATAGTGCTTTGTGTTTCTGTTCTTCTTTTGGAAACTTGTTTCTCTGCTGTACAGTGCGTTATATCACTTTTCAGTTTTCCTGTTATAGTAATTGAAAAGGCGACACTTATGTGATTTAGTTTTCACAGTTATCCTTTGCTTTTCTGTTCTTTCGATGGAAACTTGTTTCTGTGCAGTAAAGTGCGAGATCACACTTTTCAGTTTTCCTGTATTCCTAATTGTGCGAGCGAAGCACATGTGATTCCGTTTAAAAGTAGTGCTTTGCCTTTCTTTTCTTTCGTTGGAAACTTGTTCCTGTGCTATACAGTGCGATATATCACTTTTCAGTTTTCCTGTTTTCCTAATAGTGCAAGTGACACACGTGTGATTTAGTTTCCAAAGTAGTGCTTTGAGATTATGTTTTTTCGTTGGAAACCAGTTAGGGTTATGGTTAGGTTTAGGGTTAGGGTTAGAGTTAAGGTTAGGGTAGGGTTAGGGTTAGGGTTAGGGTTAGGGTTAGGGTTAGGGTAGGGTTAGGGTTAGGGTTAGGGTTAGGGTTAGGGTTAGGGGTTAGGGTTAGGGTTAGGGTTATATCACTTGTTAAGTTTCCTGTTATAATAATTGAACAGGCGACACGTATGTGAATTAGTTTACAAAGTAGTGCTTTCCTTTTCTGTTCTTTCCTTGGAAATTTATTCGTGTGCTGTACAAAGCGATATATCACTTTTCAGTTTTCCTGTATTCCTAATTGAGCGAGCGACACACATGTGATTTAGTTTCCAAAGTAGTGCTTTGAGTGTATGTATTTTCGTTGGAAACCAGTTAGAGTTAGGGTTAGGGCTAGGGTTAGGGTTAGGGTTAGTGTTAGGGTTAGGGCTAGGGTTAGGGTTAGGGTTAGTGTTAGGGTTAGGGCTAGGGTTAGGGTTAGGGTTAGTGTTAGGGTTAGGGTAGGGTTAGGGTTAGGGTTAGGGTTAGGGTTAGTGTTAGGGTTAGGGTTAGGGTTAGGGTTAGGGTAGGGTTAGGGTTAGGGTTAGGGTTAGGGTTAGGGTTAGGGTTAGGGTTAGGGTTGTATCACTTTTTAGTTTTCCTGTTATAATAATTGAACAGGCGACACATATGTGCATTAGTTTACAAAGTTGTGCTTTGCTTTTCTGTTCATTTGTTGGAAACTTGTTCCTGTGCTGTACAGTGTGTTATATCACTTTTAAGTTTTCCTGTTATAGTAATTAACGGGCGACACGCATGTGATTTAGTTTACAGAGTTGTGCTTTTCTTTTCTGTTCTTTCGATGGAAACTTGATTCTGTGCAGTAAAGTGCGAGAAAACACTTTTCAGTTTTACTGTATTCCTAATTAAGCGAGCGACACACATGTTATTCCGATTAAAAGTATTGCTTTGCTTTTCTTTTCTTTCGTTGGAAAGTTGTTCCTGTGCTGTACAGTGCAATATATCACTTTTCAGTTTTCCTGTTTTAATAATTGAACTGGAGACACGTATGTGAATTAGTTTACAAAGTTGTGCTTTGCGTTTCTGTTCATTTTTTGGAAACTTGTTCCTGTGCTGTACAGTGCGTTATATCACTTTTCAGTTTTCCTGTATTCCTAATAGTGCATGTGACACACATGTGATTTAGTTTCCAAAGTAGTGCTTTGAGATTATGTTTTTTCGTTGGAAACCAGTTAGGGTTAGTGTGAGGTTTAGGGTTAGGGTTAGGGTTAGGGTTGGGGTAGGGTTAGGGTTAGGGTTAGGGTTAGGGTTAGGGTTAGGGTAGGGTTAGGGTTAGGGTTAGGGTTAAGGTTAGGGTTAGGGTTAGGGTTAGGGGTTAGGGTTAGGGTTAGTGTTAGGGTTATATCACTTGTTAAGTTTTCCTGTTATAATAATTGAACAGGCGACACGTATGTGAATTAGTTTACAAAGTTGTGCTTTGCGTTTCTGTTCATTTTTTGGAAACTTGTTCCTGTGCTGTACAGTGCGTTATATCACTTTTCAGTTTTCCTGTTATAGTAATTGAAAAGGCGACACTTATGTGATTTAGTTTTCACAGTTATCCTTTGCTTTTCTGTTCTTTCGATGGAAACTTGTTTCTGTGCAGTAAAGTTTGAGATAACACTTTTCAGTTTTCCTGTATTCCTAATTGAGCAAGCGACGCCCATCTGATTCCGTTTAAAAGTAGTGCTTTGCTTTTCTTTTCTTTTGTTGGAAAGTTGTTCCTGTGGTGTACAGTGCGATATATCACTTTTCAGTTTTCCTGTTTTAATAATTGAACGGGCGACACATATGTGGTTTCGTTTACACAGTTGTGCTTTTTACACAGTTTACACAGTTTACACAGTTCTTTGCTTTTCTGTTCTTTCGATGGAAACTTGTTTCTGTGCCCTACAGTGCGAGATAACACTTTTTAGTTTTCCTGTATTCCTAATTGTGCGAGCGAAGCACATGTGATTCCGTTTAAAAGTAGTGCTTTGCCTTTCTTTTCTTTCGTTGGAAACTTGTTCCTGTGCTATACAGTGCGATATATCACTTTTCAGTTTTCCTGTATTCCTAATAGTGCAAGTGACACACATGTGATTTAGTTTCCAAAGTAGTGCTTTGAGATTATGTTTTTTCGTTGGAAACCAGTTAGGGTTAGTGTGAGGTTTAGGGTTAGGGTTAGGGTTAGGGTTGGCGTAGGGTTAGGGTTAGGGTTAGGGTTAGGGTTAGGGTAGGGTTAGGGTTAGGGTTAAGGTTAGGGTTAGGGTTAGGGTTAGGGGTTAGGGTTAGGGTTAGTGTTAGGGTTATATCACTTGTTAAGTTTTCCTGTTATAATAATTGAACAGGCGACACGTATGTGAATTAGTTTACAAAGTTGTGCTTTGCGTTTCTGTTCATTTTTTGGAAACTTGTTCCTGTGCTGTACAGTGCGTTATATCACTTTTAAGTTTTCCTGTTATAGTAATTGAACGGGCGACACGTATGTGATTTAGTTTACACAGTTGTGCTTTGCTTTTGTGTTCTTTCGATGGAAACTTGTTTCTGTGCCGTACAGTGCGAGAAAACACTTTTCCGTTTTCCTGTATTCCTAATTAAGCGAGCGACACACATGTGATTCCGTTTAAACGTAGTGCTTTGCTTTGCTTTTCTTTCATTGGAAAGTTGTTCCTGTGCTGTACAGTGCGTTATATCACTTTTCAGTTTTCCTGTTTTAATAATTGAACGGGCGACACATATGTTATTTCGTTTACAAAATAGTGCTTTCCTTTTCTGTTCTTCTTTTGGAAACTTGTTTCTCTGCTGTACAGTGCGTTATATCACTTTTCAGTTTTCCTGTTATAGTAATTGAAAAGGCGACACTTATGTGATTTAGTTTTCACAGTTATCCTTTGCTTTTCTGTTCTTTCGATGGAAACTTGTTTCTGTGCCGTACAGTGCGAGATAACACTTTTCAGTTTTCCTGTATTCCTAATTGTGCGAGCGAATCACATTTGATTCCGTTTAAAAATAGTGCTTTGCCTTTCTTTTCTTTCGTTGGAAACTTGTTCCTGTGCTATACAGTGCGATATATCACTTTTCAGTTTTCCTGTATTCCTAATAGTGCAAGTGACACACATGTGATTTAGTTTCCAAAGTAGTGCTTTGAGTTTATGTTTTTTCGTTAGAAAACAGTTAGGGTTAGGGTTAGGTTTAGGGTTAGGGTTAGGGTTAGTGTTAGGGTTAGGGTTAGGTTTAGGGTTAGGGTTAGGGTTAGGGTTAGGGTTAGGGTTAGGGTTAGGGTTAGGGTTAGGGGTTAGGGTTAGGGTTAGGGTTAGGGTTAGGATTAGGGTTAGGGTTTTAAGGTTAGGGTTAGGGTTAGGGTTATATCACTTTTTAGTTTTCCTGTTATAATAATTGAACAGGCGACACATATGTGAATTAGTTTACAAAGTTGTGCTTTGCTTTTCTGTTCATTTGTTGGAAACTTGTTATGTGCTGTACAGTGCGTTATATCACTTTTAAGTTTTCCTGTTATAGTAACTGAACGGGCGACACGCATGTGATTTAGTTTACAGAGTTGTGCTTTTCTTTTCTGTTCTTTCGATGGAAACATGTTTCTGTGCAGTAAAGTGCGAGAAAACACTTTTCAGTTTTCCTGTATTCCTAATTAAGCGAGCGACACACATGTGATTCCGTTTAAAAGTAGTGCTTTTCTTTTCTTTTCTTTGGTTGGAAAGTTGTTCCTGTGGTGTACAGTGCAATATATCACTTTTCAGTTTTCCTGTATTCCTAATTGTGCGAGCGAAGCACATGTGATTCCGTTGAAAAGTAGTGATTTGCTTTTCTTTTCTTTTGTTGGAAAGTTGTTCCTGTGCTGTACAGTGCGATATATCACTTTTCAGTTTTCCTGTTTTAATAATTGAACGGGCGACACATATGTGATTTCGTTTACACAGTTGTGCTTTGCTTTTCTGTTCTTTCGATGGAAACTTGTTTCTGTGCTGTACAGTGCGAGAAAACACTTTTCAGTTTTCCTGTATTCCTAATTAAGCGAGCGACACACATGTGATTCCGGTTAAACGTAGTGCTTGGCTTTTCTTTTCTTTCGTTGGAAAGTTGTTCCTGTGCTGTACAGTGCGATATATCACTTTTCAGATTTCCTGTTATAATAATTGAACAGGCGACACGTATGTGAATTAGTTTACAAAGTATTGCTTTCCATTTCTGTTCTTTCGTTGGAAATTTGTACGTGTGCTGTACAGTGCGATATATCACTTTTCAGTTTTCCTGTATTCCTAATTGAGCGAGCGACACATGTGATTTAGTTTCCAAAGTAGTGCTTTGAGTGTATGTTTTTTCGTTGGAAACCAGTTAGAGTTAGGGTTAGGGCTAGGGTTAGGGTTAGGGTTAGGGTTAGGGTTAGGGTAGGGTTAGGGTTAGGGTTAGGGTTAGGGTTAGGATTAGGGGTTAGGCTTAGCGTTAGGGTTAGGGTTAGGGTTATATCACTTTTTAGTTTTCCTGTTATAATAATTGAACAGGCGACACAAATGTGAATTAGTTTACAATGTTGAGCTTTGCTTTTCTGTTCATATGTTGGAAACTTGTTCCTGTGCTGTACAGTGCGTTATATCACTTTTAAGTTTTCCTGTTATAGTAACTGAACGGGCGACACGCATGTGATTTAGTTTACAGAGTTGTGCTTTTCTTTTCTGTTCTTTCGATGGAAACTTTTTTCTGTGCAGTAAAGTGCGAGAAAACACTTTTCAGTTTTCCTGTATTCCTAATTGTGCGAGCGACACACATGTGATTTAGTTTACAAAATAGTGCTTTGCGTTTCTGTTCTTCTTTTGGAAACTTGTTTCTCTGCTGTACAGTGCGTTATATCACTTTTCAGTTTTCCTGTTATAGTAATTGAAAAGGCGACACTTATGTGATTTAGTTTTAACAGTTATCCTTTGCTTTTCTGTTCTTTCGATGGAAACTTGTTTCTGTGCAGTAAAGTGCGAGATAACACTTTTCAGTTTTCCTGTATTCCTAATTGAGCGAGCGACGCCCATCTGATTCCGTTTAAAAGTTGTGCTTTGCTTTTCTTTTCTTTTGTTGGAAAGTTGTTCCTGTGCTGTACAGTGCGATATATCACTTTTCAGTTTTCCTGTTTTAATAATTGAACGGGCGACACATATGTGATTTCGTTTACACAGTTGTGCTTTGCTTTTCTGTTCTTTCGATGGAAACTTGTTTCTGTGTCATACAGTGCGAGATAACACTTTTTAGTTTTCCTGTATTCCTAATTGTGCGAGCGAAGCACATGTGATTCCGTTTAAAAGTAGTGCTTTGCCTTTCTTTTCTTTCATTGGAAACTTGTTCCTGTGCTATACAGTGCGATATATCACTTTCAGTTTTCCTGTATTCCTAATAGTGCAAGTGACACACATGTGATTTAGTTTCCAAAGTAGTGCTTTGAGATTATGTTTTTTCGTTGGAAACCAGTTAGGGTTAGGGTAGGGTTAGGGTTAGGGTTAGGGTTAGGGTTAGGGTAGGGTTAGGGTTAGGGTTAGGTTTAGGGTTAGGGTTAGGGTTAGGGTTAGGGGTTAGGGTTAGGGTTAGGGTTAGGGTTAGGGTTAGGGTTTTATCACATTTAGTTTTCCTGTTATAACAATTGAACAGGCGGCACATATGTGAATTAGTTTACAAAGTTGTGCTTTGCTTTTCTGTTCATTTGTTGGAAACTTGTTCCTGTGCTGTACAGTGCGTTATATCACTTTTAAGTTTTCCTGTTATAGTAACTGAACGGGCGACACGCATATGATTTAGTTTACAGAGTTGTGCTTTTCTTTTCTGTTCTTTCGATGGAAACTTGTTTCTGTGGAGTAAAGTGCTAGAAAACACTTTTCAGTTTTCCTGTATTCCTAATTGAGCGAGCGACACACATGTGATTTAGTTTACAAAATAGTGCTTTGCGTTTCTGTTCTTCTTTTGGAAACTTGTTTCTCTGCTGTACAGTGCGTTATATCACTTTTCAGTTTTCCTGTTATAGTAATTGAAAAGGCGACACTTATGTGATTTAGTTTTCACAGTTATCCTTTGCTTTTCTGTTCTTTCGATGGAAACTTGTTTCTGTGCAGTAAAGTGCGAGATAACACTTTTCAGTTTTCCTGTATTCCTAATTAAGCGAGCGACACATATGTGATTCCGTTTAAAAGTAGTGCTTTGCTTTTCTTTTCTTTGGTTGGAAAGTTGTTCCTGTGGTGTACAGTGCGATATATCACTTTTCAGTTTTCCTGTATTCCTAATTGAGCGAGCGACACACATGTGATTTAGTTTACTAAATAGTGCTTTGCGTTTCTGTTCTTCTTTTGGAAACTTGTTTCTCTGCTGTACAGTGCGAGATAACACTTTTCAGTTTTCCTGTATTCCTAATTGAGCGAGCGATGCCCATCTGATTCCGTTTAAAAGTAGTGCTTTGCTTTTCTTTTCTTTTGTTGGAAAGTTGTTCCTGTGCTGTACAGTGCGATATATCACTTTTCAGTTTTCCTGTTTTAATAATTGAACGGGCGACACATATGTGATTTCGTTTACACAGTTGTGCTTTCCTTTTCTGTTCTTTCGATGGAAACTTGTTTCTGTGCCGTACAGTGCGAGATAACACTTTTTAGTTTTCCTGTATTCCTAATTGTGCGAGCGAAGCACATGTGATTCCGTTTAAAAGTAGTGCTTTGCCTTTCTTTTCTTTCGTTGGAAACTTGTTCCTGTGCTATACAGTGCGATATATCACTTTTCAGTTTTCCTGTATTCCTAATAGTGCAAGTGACACACGTGTGATTTAGTTTCCAAAGTAGTGCTTTGAGATTATGTTTTTTCGTTGGAAACCAGTTAGTGTTAGGGTAGGGTTAGGGTTAGGGTTAGGGTTAGGGTAGGGTTAGGGTTAGGGTTAGGGTTAGCGTTAGGGTAGGGTTAGGGTTAGGGTTAGGGTTAGGGGTTAGGGTTAGGGTTAGGGTTAGGGTTAGGGTTTTATCACTTTTTAGTTTTCCTGTTATAATAAATGAACAGGCGGCACATATGTGAATTAGTTTACAAAGTTGTGCTTTGCCTTTCTTTTCTTTCGTTGGAAAATTGTTCCTGTGCTATACAGTGCGATATATCTCTTTTCAGTTTTCCTGTATTCCTAATAGTGCAAGTGACACACATGTGATTTAGTTTCCAAAGTAGTGCTTTGAGTTTATGTTTTTTCGTTAGAAACCAGTTAGGGTTAGGGTTAGGTTTAGGGTTAGGGTTAGGGTTAGTGTTAGGGTTAGGGTTAGGGTTAGGGTTAGGGTAGGGTTAGGGTTAGGGTTAGGGTTAGGGTTAGGTTAGGGTCAGGGTTAGGGTTAGGGTTAGGGGTTAGAGTTAGGGTTAGTGTTAGGGTTAGGGTTATATCACTTGTTAGTTTTCCTGTTATAATAATTGAACTGGAGACACGTATGTGAATTAGTTTACAAAGTTGTGCTTTACGTTTCTGTTCATTTTTTGGAAACTTGTTCCTGTGCTGTACAGTGCGTTATATCACTTTTCAGTTTTCCTGTTTTAATAATTGAACGGGCGACACATATGTGATTTCGTTTACACAGTTGTGCTTTGCTTTTCTGTTTTTTCGATGGAAACTTGTTCCTGTGCTATACAGTGCGATATATCTCTTTTCAGTTTTCCTGTATTCCTAATAGTGCAAGTGACACACGTGTGATTTAGTTTCCATAGTAGTGCTTTGAGTTTATGTTTTTTCGTTAGAAACCAGTTAGGGTTAGGGTTAGGTTTAGGGTTAGGGTTAGGGTTAGTGTTAGGGTTAGGGTTAGGGTTAGGGTATGGTTAGGGTTAGGGTTAGCGTTAGGGTTAGGGGTTAGAGTTAGTGTTAGGGTTAGGGTTAGGGTTATATCACTTGTTAGTTTTCCTGTTATAATAATTGAACTGGATACACGTATGTGAATTAGTTTACAAAGTTGTGCTTTACGTTTCTGTTCATTTTTTGGAAACTTGTTCCTGTGCTGTACAGTGCGTTATATCACTTTTAAGATTTCCTGTTTTAATAATTGAACGGGCGACACATATGTGATTTCGTTTACACAGTTGTGCTTTGCTTTTCTGTTCTTTCGATGAAAACTTGTTTCTGTGCCGTACAGTGCGAGAAAACACTTTTCAGTTCTCCTGTATTCCTAATTAAGCGAGCGACACACATGTGATTCTGTTTAAACGTAGTGCTTTGCTTTTCTTTTCTTTCGTTGGAAAGTTGTTCCTGTGCTGTACAGTGCGATATATCACTTTTCAGATTTCCTCTTATAATAATTGAACAGGCGACATGTATGTGAATTAGTTTACAAAGTAGTGCTTTCCATTTCTGTTCTTTCGTTGGAAATTTGTACGTGTGCTGTACAGTGCGATATATCACTTTTCAGTTTTCCTGTATTCCTAATTGAGCGAGCGACACACATGTGATTTAGTTTCCAAAGTAGTGCTTTGAGTGTATGTTTTTTCGTTGGAAACCAGTTAGAGTTAGGGTTAGGGCTAGGGTTAGGGTTAGGATAAGTGTTAGGGTTAGGGTAGGGTTAGGGTTAGGGTTAGAGTTAGGGTTAGGGTTAGGGTTAGGGTTAGGGTAGGGTTAGGGTTAGAGTTAGGGTTAGCGTTAGGGTTAGGGATATATCACTTTTTAGTTTTCCTGTTATAATAATTGAACAGGCGACACATATGTGAATTAGTTTACAAAGTTGTGCTTTGCTTTTCTGTTCTTCTTTTGGAAACTTGTTTCTGTGCTGTACAGTGCGTTATATCACTTTTAAGTTTTCCTGTTATAGTAATTGAACGGGCGACACGCATGTGATTTAGTTTACAGAGTTGTGCTTTTCTTTTCTGTTCTTTCGATGGAAACTTGTTTCTGTGCAGTAAAGTGCGAGAAAACACTTTTCAGTTTTCCTGTATTCCTAATTAAGCGAGCGACACACATGTGATTCCGTTTAAAAGTAGTGCTTTGCTTTTCTTTTCTTTCGTTGGAAAGTTGTTCCTGTGGTGTACAGTGCGATATATCACTTTTCAGTTTTGCTGTATTCCTAATTGAGCGAGCGACACACATGTGATTTAGTTTACAAAATAGTGCTTTGTGTTTCTGTTCTTCTTTTGGAAACTTGTTTCTCTGCTGTACAGTGCGTTATATCACTTTTCAGTTTTCCTGTTATAGTAATTGAAAAGGCGACACTTATGTGATTTAGTTTTCACAGTTATCCTTTGCTTTTCTGTTCTTTCGATGGAAACTTGTTTCTGTGCAGTAAAGTGCGAGATCACACTTTTCAGTTTTCCTGTATTCCTAATTGTGCGAGCGAAGCACATGTGATTCCGTTTAAAAGTAGTGCTTTGCCTTTCTTTTCTTTCGTTGGAAACTTGTTCCTGTGCTATACAGTGCGATATATCACTTTTCAGTTTTCCTGTTTTCCTAATAGTGCAAGTGACACACGTGTGATTTAGTTTCCAAAGTAGTGCTTTGAGATTATGTTTTTTCGTTGGAAACCAGTTAGGGTTATGGTTAGGTTTAGGGTTAGGGTTAGAGTTAAGGTTAGGGTAGGGTTAGGGTTAGGGTTAGGGTTAGGGTTAGGGTTAGGGTAGGGTTAGGGTTAGGGTTAGGGTTAGGGTTAGGGTTAGGGGTTAGGGTTAGGGTTAGGGTTATATCACTTGTTAAGTTTCCTGTTATAATAATTGAACAGGCGACACGTATGTGAATTAGTTTACAAAGTAGTGCTTTCCTTTTCTGTTCTTTCCTTGGAAATTTATTCGTGTGCTGTACAAAGCGATATATCACTTTTCAGTTTTCCTGTATTCCTAATTGAGCGAGCGACACACATGTGATTTAGTTTCCAAAGTAGTGCTTTGAGTGTATGTATTTTCGTTGGAAACCAGTTAGAGTTAGGGTTAGGGCTAGGGTTAGGGTTAGGGTTAGTGTTAGGGTTAGGGCTAGGGTTAGGGTTAGGGTTAGTGTTAGGGTTAGGGCTAGGGTTAGGGTTAGGGTTAGTGTTAGGGTTAGGGTAGGGTTAGGGTTAGGGTTAGGGTTAGGGTTAGTGTTAGGGTTAGGGTTAGGGTTAGGGTTAGGGTAGGGTTAGGGTTAGGGTTAGGGTTAGGGTTAGGGTTAGGGTTGTATCACTTTTTAGTTTTCCTGTTATAATAATTGAACAGGCGACACATATGTGCATTAGTTTACAAAGTTGTGCTTTGCTTTTCTGTTCATTTGTTGGAAACTTGTTCCTGTGCTGTACAGTGTGTTATATCACTTTTAAGTTTTCCTGTTATAGTAATTAACGGGCGACACGCATGTGATTTAGTTTACAGAGTTGTGCTTTTCTTTTCTGTTCTTTCGATGGAAACTTGATTCTGTGCAGTAAAGTGCGAGAAAACACTTTTCAGTTTTACTGTATTCCTAATTAAGCGAGCGACACACATGTTATTCCGATTAAAAGTATTGCTTTGCTTTTCTTTTCTTTCGTTGGAAAGTTGTTCCTGTGCTGTACAGTGCAATATATCACTTTTCAGTTTTCCTGTTTTAATAATTGAACTGGAGACACGTATGTGAATTAGTTTACAAAGTTGTGCTTTGCGTTTCTGTTCATTTTTTGGAAACTTGTTCCTGTGCTGTACAGTGCGTTATATCACTTTTCAGTTTTCCTGTATTCCTAATAGTGCATGTGACACACATGTGATTTAGTTTCCAAAGTAGTGCTTTGAGATTATGTTTTTTCGTTGGAAACCAGTTAGGGTTAGTGTGAGGTTTAGGGTTAGGGTTAGGGTTAGGGTTGGGGTAGGGTTAGGGTTAGGGTTAGGGTTAGGGTTAGGGTTAGGGTAGGGTTAGGGTTAGGGTTAGGGTTAAGGTTAGGGTTAGGGTTAGGGTTAGGGGTTAGGGTTAGGGTTAGTGTTAGGGTTATATCACTTGTTAAGTTTTCCTGTTATAATAATTGAACAGGCGACACGTATGTGAATTAGTTTACAAAGTTGTGCTTTGCGTTTCTGTTCATTTTTTGGAAACTTGTTCCTGTGCTGTACAGTGCGTTATATCACTTTTCAGTTTTCCTGTTATAGTAATTGAAAAGGCGACACTTATGTGATTTAGTTTTCACAGTTATCCTTTGCTTTTCTGTTCTTTCGATGGAAACTTGTTTCTGTGCAGTAAAGTTTGAGATAACACTTTTCAGTTTTCCTGTATTCCTAATTGAGCAAGCGAAGCCCATCTGATTCCGTTTAAAAGTAGTGCTTTGCTTTTCTTTTCTTTTGTTGGAAAGTTGTTCCTGTGGTGTACAGTGCGATATATCACTTTTCAGTTTTCCTGTTTTAATAATTGAACGGGCGACACATATGTGGTTTCGTTTACACAGTTGTGCTTTTTACACAGTTTACACAGTTTACACAGTTCTTTGCTTTTCTGTTCTTTCGATGGAAACTTGTTTCTGTGCCCTACAGTGCGAGATAACACTTTTTAGTTTTCCTGTATTCCTAATTGTGCGAGCGAAGCACATGTGATTCCGTTTAAAAGTAGTGCTTTGCCTTTCTTTTCTTTCGTTGGAAACTTGTTCCTGTGCTATACAGTGCGATATATCACTTTTCAGTTTTCCTGTATTCCTAATAGTGCAAGTGACACACATGTGATTTAGTTTCCAAAGTAGTGCTTTGAGATTATGTTTTTTCGTTGGAAACCAGTTAGGGTTAGTGTGAGGTTTAGGGTTAGGGTTAGGGTTAGGGTTGGGGTAGGGTTAGGGTTAGGGTTAGGGTTAGGGTTAGGGTAGGGTTAGGGTTAGGGTTAAGGTTAGGGTTAGGTTTAGGGTTAGGGGTTAGGGTTAGGGTTAGTGTTAGGGTTATATCACTTGTTAAGTTTTCCTGTTATAATAATTGAACAGGCGACACGTATGTGAATTAGTTTACAAAGTTGTGCTTTGCGTTTCTGTTCATTTTTTGGAAACTTGTTCCTGTGCTGTACAGTGCGTTATATCACTTTTAAGTTTTCCTGTTATAGTAATTGAACGGGCGACACGTATGTGATTTAGTTTACACAGTTGTGCTTTGCTTTTGTGTTCTTTCGATGGAAACTTGTTTCTGTGCCGTACAGTGCGAGAAAACACTTTTCCGTTTTCCTGTATTCCTAATTAAGCGAGCGACACACATGTGATTCCGTTTAAACGTAGTGCTTTGCTTTGCTTTTCTTTCATTGGAAAGTTGTTCCTGTGCTGTACAGTGCGTTATATCACTTTTCAGTTTTCCTGTTTTAATAATTGAACGGGCGACACATATGTTATTTCGTTTACAAAATAGTGCTTTCCTTTTCTGTTCTTCTTTTGGAAACTTGTTTCTCTGCTGTACAGTGCGTTATATCACTTTTCAGTTTTCCTGTTATAGTAATTGAAAAGGCGACACTTATGTGATTTAGTTTTCACAGTTATCCTTTGCTTTTCTGTTCTTTCGATGGAAACTTGTTTCTGTGCCGTACAGTGCGAGATAACACTTTTCAGTTTTCCTGTATTCCTAATTGTGCGAGCGAATCACATTTGATTCCGTTTAAAAATAGTGCTTTGCCTTTCTTTTCTTTCGTTGGAAACTTGTTCCTGTGCTATACAGTGCGATATATCACTTTTCAGTTTTCCTGTATTCCTAATAGTGCAAGTGACACACATGTGATTTAGTTTCCAAAGTAGTGCTTTGAGTTTATGTTTTTTCGTTAGAAAACAGTTAGGGTTAGGGTTAGGTTTAGGGTTAGGGTTAGGGTTAGTGTTAGGGTTAGGGTTAGGTTTAGGGTTAGGGTTAGGGTTAGGGTTAGGGTTAGGGTTATATCACTTGTTAATTTTTCCTGTTATAATAATTGAACAGGCGAAACGTATGTGAATTAGTTTACAAAGTTGTGCTTTGCCTTTCTGTTCATTTTTTGGAAACTTGTTCCTGTGCTGTACAGTGCGTTATATCACTTTTAAGTTTTCCTGTTATAGTAATTGAACGGGCGACACGTATGTGATTTAGTTTACACAGGTCTGCTTTGCTTTTCTGTTCTTTCGATGGAAACTTGTTTCTGTGCCGTACAGTGCGAGATAACTCTTTTTAGTTTTCCTGTATTCCTAATTTTGTGAGCGAAGCACATGTGATTCCTTTTAAAAGTAGTTCTTTGCCTTTCTTTTCTTTCGTTGGAAAATTTTTCCTGTGCTATACAGTGCGATATATCACTTTTCAGTTTTCCTGTATTCCTAATAGTGCAAGTGATACACATGTGATTTAGTTTCCAAAGTAGTGCTTTGAGTTTATGTTTTTTAGGGTTAGGGTTAGGTTTAGGTTTAGGGTTAGGGTTAGTGTTAGGGTTAGGGGAGGGTTAGGGTTATGGTAAGGGTTAGGGTTAGGGTAGGGTTAGGGTTAGGGTTAGGGTTAGGGTAGGGTTAGGGTTAGGGTTAGGGTTAGGATAGGGTTAGGGTTAGGGTTAGGGTTAGGGTTAGGGTTAGGGTTAGGGTTAGGGTTAGGGGTTAGGGTTAGGGTTAGGGTTAGGGTTAGGATTAGGGTTAGGGTTTTAAGGTTAGGGTTAGGGTTAGGGTTATATCACTTTTTAGTTTTCCTGTTATAATAATTGAACAGGCGACACATATGTGAATTAGTTTACAAAGTTGTGCTTTGCTTTTCTGTTCATTTGTTGGAAACTTGTTATGTGCTGTACAGTGCGTTATATCACTTTTAAGTTTTCCTGTTATAGTAACTGAACGGGCGACACGCATGTGATTTAGTTTACAGAGTTGTGCTTTTCTTTTCTGTTCTTTCGATGGAAACATGTTTCTGTGCAGTAAAGTGCGAGAAAACACTTTTCAGTTTTCCTGTATTCCTAATTAAGCGAGCGACACACATGTGATTCCGTTTAAAAGTAGTGCTTTTCTTTTCTTTTCTTTGGTTGGAAAGTTGTTCCTGTGGTGTACAGTGCAATATATCACTTTTCAGTTTTCCTGTATTCCTAATTGTGCGAGCGATGCACATGTGATTCCGTTGAAAAGTAGTGATTTGCTTTTCTTTTCTTTTGTTGGAAAGTTGTTCCTGTGCTGTACAGTGCGATATATCACTTTTCAGTTTTCCTGTTTTAATAATTGAACGGGCGACACATATGTGATTTCGTTTACACAGTTGTGCTTTGCTTTTCTGTTCTTTCGATGGAAACTTGTTTCTGTGCTGTACAGTGCGAGAAAACACTTTTCAGTTTTCCTGTATTCCTAATTAAGCGAGCGACACACATGTGATTCCGGTTAAACGTAGTGCTTTGCTTTTCTTTTCTTTCGTTGGAAAGTTGTTCCTGTGCTGTACAGTGCGATATATCACTTTTCAGATTTCCTGTTATAATAATTGAACAGGCGACACGTATGTGAATTAGTTTACAAAGTATTGCTTTCCATTTCTGTTCTTTCGTTGGAAATTTGTACGTGTGCTGTACAGTGCGATATATCACTTTTCAGTTTTCCTGTATTCCTAATTGAGCGAGCGACACATGTGATTTAGTTTCCAAAGTAGTGCTTTGAGTGTATGTTTTTTCGTTGGAAACCAGTTAGAGTTAGGGTTAGGGCTAGGGTTAGGGTTAGGGTTAGGGTTAGGGTTAGGGTAGGGTTAGGGTTAGGGTTAGGGTTAGGGTTAGGATTAGGGGTTAGGCTTAGCGTTAGGGTTAGGGTTAGGGTTATATCACTTTTTAGTTTTCCTGTTATAATAATTGAACAGGCGACACAAATGTGAATTAGTTTACAATGTTGAGCTTTGCTTTTCTGTTCATATGTTGGAAACTTGTTCCTGTGCTGTACAGTGCGTTATATCACTTTTAAGTTTTCCTGTTATAGTAACTGAACGGGCGACACGCATGTGATTTAGTTTACAGAGTTGTGCTTTTCTTTTCTGTTCTTTCGATGGAAACTTTTTTCTGTGCAGTAAAGTGCGAGAAAACACTTTTCAGTTTTCCTGTATTCCTAATTGTGCGAGCGACACACATGTGATTTAGTTTACAAAATAGTGCTTTGCGTTTCTGTTCTTCTTTTGGAAACTTGTTTCTCTGCTGTACAGTGCGTTATATCACTTTTCAGTTTTCCTGTTATAGTAATTGAAAAGGCGACACTTATGTGATTTAGTTTTAACAGTTATCCTTTGCTTTTCTGTTCTTTCGATGGAAACTTGTTTCTGTGCAGTAAAGTGCGAGATAACACTTTTCAGTTTTCCTGTATTCCTAATTGAGCGAGCGACGCCCATCTGATTCCGTTTAAAAGTTGTGCTTTGCTTTTCTTTTCTTTTGTTGGAAAGTTGTTCCTGTGCTGTACAGTGCGATATATCACTTTTCAGTTTTCCTGTTTTAATAATTGAACGGGCGACACATATGTGATTTCGTTTACACAGTTGTGCTTTGCTTTTCTGTTCTTTCGATGGAAACTTGTTTCTGTGTCATACAGTGCGAGATAACACTTTTTAGTTTTCCTGTATTCCTAATTGTGCGAGCGAAGCACATGTGATTCCGTTTAAAAGTAGTGCTTTGCCTTTCTTTTCTTTCATTGGAAACTTGTTCCTGTGCTATACAGTGCGATATATCACTTTCAGTTTTCCTGTATTCCTAATAGTGCAAGTGACACACGTGTGATTTAGTTTCCAAAGTAGTGCTTTGAGATTATGTTTTTTCGTTGGAAACCAGTTAGGGTTAGGGTAGGGTTAGGGTTAGGGTTAGGGTTAGGGTTAGGGTAGGGTTAGGGTTAGGGTTAGGTTTAGGGTTAGGGTTAGGGTTAGGGTTAGGGGTTAGGGTTAGGGTTAGGGTTAGGGTAGGGTTAGGGTTAGGGTTAGGTTTAGGGTTAGGGTTAGGGTTAGGGTTAGGGGTTAGGGTTAGGGTTAGGGTTAGGGTTAGGGTTAGGGTTTTATCACATTTAGTTTTCCTGTTATAACAATTGAACAGGCGGCACATATGTGAATTAGTTTACAAAGTTGTGCTTTGCTTTTCTGTTCATTTGTTGGAAACTTGTTCCTGTGCTGTACAGTGCGTTATATCACTTTTAAGTTTTCCTGTTATAGTAACTGAACGGGCGACACGCATATGATTTAGTTTACAGAGTTGTGCTTTTCTTTTCTGTTCTTTCGATGGAAACTTGTTTCTGTGGAGTAAAGTGCTAGAAAACACTTTTCAGTTTTCCTGTATTCCTAATTGAGCGAGCGACACACATGTGATTTAGTTTACAAAATAGTGCTTTGCGTTTCTGTTCTTCTTTTGGAAACTTGTTTCTCTGCTGTACAGTGCGTTATATCACTTTTCAGTTTTCCTGTTATAGTAATTGAAAAGGCGACACTTATGTGATTTAGTTTTCACAGTTATCCTTTGCTTTTCTGTTCTTTCGATGGAAACTTGTTTCTGTGCAGTAAAGTGCGAGATAACACTTTTCAGTTTTCCTGTATTCCTAATTAAGCGAGCGACACATATGTGATTCCGTTTAAAAGTAGTGCTTTGCTTTTCTTTTCTTTGGTTGGAAAGTTGTTCCTGTGGTGTACAGTGCGATATATCACTTTTCAGTTTTCCTGTATTCCTAATTGAGCGAGCGACACACATGTGATTTAGTTTACTAAATAGTGCTTTGCGTTTCTGTTCTTCTTTTGGAAACTTGTTTCTCTGCTGTACAGTGCGAGATAACACTTTTCAGTTTTCCTGTATTCCTAATTGAGCGAGCGATGCCCATCTGATTCCGTTTAAAAGTAGTGCTTTGCTTTTCTTTTCTTTTGTTGGAAAGTTGTTCCTGTGCTGTACAGTGCGATATATCACTTTTCAGTTTTCCTGTTTTAATAATTGAACGGGCGACACATATGTGATTTCGTTTACACAGTTGTGCTTTCCTTTTCTGTTCTTTCGATGGAAACTTGTTTCTGTGCCGTACAGTGCGAGATAACACTTTTTAGTTTTCCTGTATTCCTAATTGTGCGAGCGAAGCACATGTGATTCCGTTTAAAAGTAGTGCTTTGCCTTTCTTTTCTTTCGTTGGAAACTTGTTCCTGTGCTATACAGTGCGATATATCACTTTTCAGTTTTCCTGTATTCCTAATAGTGCAAGTGACACACGTGTGATTTAGTTTCCAAAGTAGTGCTTTGAGATTATGTTTTTTCGTTGGAAACCAGTTAGTGTTAGGGTAGGGTTAGGGTTAGGGTTAGGGTTAGGGTAGGGTTAGGGTTAGGGTTAGGGTTAGCGTTAGGGTAGGGTTAGGGTTAGGGTTAGGGTTAGGGGTTAGGGTTAGGGTTAGGGTTAGGGTTAGGGTTAGGGTTTTATCACTTTTTAGTTTTCCTGTTATAATAAATGAACAGGCGGCACATATGTGAATTAGTTTACAAAGTTGTGCTTTGCCTTTCTTTTCTTTCGTTGGAAAATTGTTCCTGTGCTATACAGTGCGATATATCTCTTTTCAGTTTTCCTGTATTCCTAATAGTGCAAGTGACACACATGTGATTTAGTTTCCAAAGTAGTGCTTTGAGTTTATGTTTTTTCGTTAGAAACCAGTTAGGGTTAGGGTTAGGTTTAGGGTTAGGGTTAGGGTTAGTGTTAGGGTTAGGGTTAGGGTTAGGGTTAGGGTAGGGTTAGGGTTAGGGTTAGGGTTAGGGTTAGGTTAGGGTCAGGGTTAGGGTTAGGGTTAGGGGTTAGAGTTAGGGTTAGTGTTAGGGTTAGGGTTATATCACTTGTTAGTTTTCCTGTTATAATAATTGAACTGGAGACACGTATGTGAATTAGTTTACAAAGTTGTGCTTTACGTTTCTGTTCATTTTTTGGAAACTTGTTCCTGTGCTGTACAGTGTGTTATATCACTTTTCAGTTTTCCTGTTTTAATAATTGAACGGGCGACACATATGTGATTTCGTTTACACAGTTGTGCTTTGCTTTTCTGTTTTTTCGATGGAAACTTGTTCCTGTGCTATACAGTGCGATATATCTCTTTTCAGTTTTCCTGTATTCCTAATAGTGCAAGTGACACACGTGTGATTTAGTTTCCATAGTAGTGCTTTGAGTTTATGTTTTTTCGTTAGAAACCAGTTAGGGTTAGGGTTAGGTTTAGGGTTAGGGTTAGGGTTAGTGTTAGGGTTAGGGTTAGGGTTAGGGTAGGGTTAGGGTTAGGGTTAGCGTTAGGGTTAGGGGTTAGAGTTAGTGTTAGGGTTAGGGTTAGGGTTATATCACTTGTTAGTTTTCCTGTTATAATAATTGAACTGGATACACGTATGTGAATTAGTTTACAAAGTTGTGCTTTACGTTTCTGTTCATTTTTTGGAAACTTGTTCCTGTGCTGTACAGTGCGTTATATCACTTTTAAGATTTCCTGTTTTAATAATTGAACGGGCGACACATATGTGATTTCGTTTACACAGTTGTGCTTTGCTTTTCTGTTCTTTCGATGAAAACTTGTTTCTGTGCCGTACAGTGCGAGAAAACACTTTTCAGTTCTCCTGTATTCCTAATTAAGCGAGCGACACACATGTGATTCTGTTTAAACGTAGTGCTTTGCTTTTCTTTTCTTTCGTTGGAAAGTTGTTCCTGTGCTGTACAGTGCGATATATCACTTTTCAGATTTCCTGTTATAATAATTGAACAGGCGACACCTATGTGAATTAGTTTACAAAGTAGTGCTTTCCATTTCTGTTCTTTCGTTGGAAATTTGTTCGTGTGGTGTACAGTGCGATATATCACTTTTCAGTTTTCCTGTATTCCTAATTGAGCGAGCGACACACATGTGATTTAGTTTCCAAAGTAGTGCTTTGAGTGTATGTTTTTTCGTTGGAAACCAGTTAGAGTTGGGTTAGGGCTAGGGTTAGGGTTAGGGTTAGGGTTAGGGTTAGGGTAGGGTTAGGGTTAGGGTTAGGGTTAAGGTTAGGGTAGGGTTAGGGTTAGGGTTAGGGTTAGGGTTAGGGTTATATCACTTTTTAGTTTTCCTGTTATAATAATTGAACAGGCGACACATATGTGAATTAGTTTACAGAGTTGTGCTTTTCTTTTCTGTTCTTTCGATGGAAACTTGATTCTGTGCAGTAAAGTGCGAGAAAACACTTTTCAGTTTTACTGTATTCCTAATTAAGCGAGCGACACACATGTTATTCCGATTAAAAGTATTGCTTTGCTTTTCTTTTCTTTCGTTGGAAAGTTGTTCCTGTGCTGTACAGTGCAATATATCACTTTTCAGTTTTCCTGTTTTAATAATTGAACTGGAGACACGTATGTGAATTAGTTTACAAAGTTGTGCTTTGCGTTTCTGTTCATTTTTTGGAAACTTGTTCCTGTGCTGTACAGTGCGTTATATCACTTTTCAGTTTTCCTGTATTCCTAATAGTGCATGTGACACACATGTGATTTAGTTTCCAAAGTAGTGCTTTGAGATTATGTTTTTTCGTTGGAAACCAGTTAGGGTTAGTGTGAGGTTTAGGGTTAGGGTTAGGGTTAGGGTTGGGGTAGGGTTAGAGTTAGGGTTAGGGTTAGGGTTAGGGTTAGGGTAGGGTTAGGGTTAGGGTTAGGGTTAAGGTTAGGGTTAGGGTTAGGGTTAGGGGTTAGGGTTAGGGTTAGTGTTAGGGTTATATCACTTGTTAAGTTTTCCTGTTATAATAATTGAACAGGCGACACGTATGTGAATTAGTTTACAAAGTTGTGCTTTGCGTTTCTGTTCATTTTTTGGAAACTTGTTCCTGTGCTGTACAGTGCGTTATATCACTTTTCAGTTTTCCTGTTATAGTAATTGAAAAGGCGACACTTATGTGATTTAGTTTTCACAGTTATCCTTTGCTTTTCTGTTCTTTCGATGGAAACTTGTTTCTGTGCAGTAAAGTTTGAGATAACACTTTTCAGTTTTCCTGTATTCCTAATTGAGCAAGCGACGCCCATCTGATTCCGTTTAAAAGTAGTGCTTTGCTTTTCTTTTCTTTTGTTGGAAAGTTGTTCCTGTGGTGTACAGTGCGATATATCACTTTTCAGTTTTCCTGTTTTAATAATTGAACGGGCGACACATATGTGGTTTCGTTTACACAGTTGTGCTTTTTACACAGTTTACACAGTTTACACAGTTCTTTGCTTTTCTGTTCTTTCGATGGAAACTTGTTTCTGTGCCCTACAGTGCGAGATAACACTTTTTAGTTTTCCTGTATTCCTAATTGTGCGAGCGAAGCACATGTGATTCCGTTTAAAAGTAGTGCTTTGCCTTTCTTTTCTTTCGTTGGAAACTTGTTCCTGTGCTATACAGTGCGATATATCACTTTTCAGTTTTCCTGTATTCCTAATAGTGCAAGTGACACACATGTGATTTAGTTTCCAAAGTAGTGCTTTGAGATTATGTTTTTTCGTTGGAAACCAGTTAGGGTTAGTGTGAGGTTTAGGGTTAGGGTTAGGGTTAGGGTTGGGGTAGGGTTAGGGTTAGGGTTAGGGTTAGGGTTAGGGTAGGGTTAGGGTTAGGGTTAAGGTTAGGGTTAGGGTTAGGGTTAGGGGTTAGGGTTAGGGTTAGTGTTAGGGTTATATCACTTGTTAAGTTTTCCTGTTATAATAATTGAACAGGCGACACGTATGTGAATTAGTTTACAAAGTTGTGCTTTGCGTTTCTGTTCATTTTTTGGAAACTTGTTCCTGTGCTGTACAGTGCGTTATATCACTTTTAAGTTTTCCTGTTATAGTAATTAAACGGGCGACACGTATGTGATTTAGTTTACACAGTTGTGCTTTGCTTTTGTGTTCTTTCGATGGAAACTTGTTTCTGTGCCGTACAGTGCGAGAAAACACTTTTCCGTTTTCCTGTATTCCTAATTAAGCGAGCGACACACATGTGATTCCGTTTAAACGTAGTGCTTTGCTTTGCTTTTCTTTCATTGGAAAGTTGTTCCTGTGCTGTACAGTGCGTTATATCACTTTTCAGTTTTCCTGTTTTAATAATTGAACGGGCGACACATATGTTATTTCGTTTACAAAATAGTGCTTTCCTTTTCTGTTCTTCTTTTGGAAACTTGTTTCTCTGCTGTACAGTGCGTTATATCACTTTTCAGTTTTCCTGTTATAGTAATTGAAAAGGCGACACTTATGTGATTTAGTTTTCACAGTTATCCTTTGCTTTTCTGTTCTTTCGATGGAAACTTGTTTCTGTGCCGTACAGTGCGAGATAACACTTTTCAGTTTTCCTGTATTCCTAATTGTGCGAGCGAATCACATTTGATTCCGTTTAAAAATAGTGCTTTGCCTTTCTTTTCTTTCGTTGGAAACTTGTTCCTGTGCTATACAGTGCGATATATCACTTTTCAGTTTTACTGTATTCCTAATAGTGCAAGTGACACACATGTGATTTAGTTTCCAAAGTAGTGCTTTGAGTTTATGTTTTTTCGTTAGAAAACAGTTAGGGTTAGGGTTAGGTTTAGGGTTAGGGTTAGGGTTAGTGTTAGGGTTAGGGTTAGGTTTAGGGTTAGGGTTAGGGTTAGGGTTAGGGTTAGGGTTATATCACTTGTTAATTTTTCCTGTTATAATAATTGAACAGGCGAAACGTATGTGAATTAGTTTACAAAGTTGTGCTTTGCCTTTCTGTTCATTTTTTGGAAACTTGTTCCTGTGCTGTACAGTGCGTTATATCACTTTTAAGTTTTCCTGTTATAGTAATTGAACGGGCGACACGTATGTGATTTAGTTTACACAGGTCTGCTTTGCTTTTCTGTTCTTTCGATGGAAACTTGTTTCTGTGCCGTACAGTGCGAGATAACTCTTTTTAGTTTTCCTGTATTCCTAATTTTGTGAGCGAAGCACATGTGATTCCTTTTAAAAGTAGTTCTTTGCCTTTCTTTTCTTTCGTTGGAAACTTTTTCCTGTGCTATACAGTGCGATATATCACTTTTCAGTTTTCCTGTATTCCTAATAGTGCAAGTGATACACATGTGATTTAGTTTCCAAAGTAGTGCTTTGAGTTTATGTTTTTTAGGGTTAGGGTTAGGTTTAGGTTTAGGGTTAGGGTTAGTGTTAGGGTTAGGGGAGGGTTATGGTTATGGTAAGGGTTAAGGTTAGGGTAGGGTTAGGGTTAGGGTTAGGGTTAGGGTAGGGTTAGGGTTAGGGTTAGGGTTAGGGTTAGGATAGGGTTAGGGTTAGGGTTAGGGTTAGGGTTAGGGGTTAGGGTTAGGGTTAGGGTTAGGGTTAGGATTAGGGTTAGGGTTTTAAGGTTAGGGTTAGGGTTAGGGTTATATCACTTTTTAGTTTTCCTGTTATAATAATTGAACAGGCGACACATATGTGAATTAGTTTACAAAGTTGTGCTTTGCTTTTCTGTTCATTTGTTGGAAACTTGTTATGTGCTGTACAGTGCGTTATATCACTTTTAAGTTTTCCTGTTATAGTAACTGAACGGGCGACACGCATGTGATTTAGTTTACAGAGTTGTGCTTTTCTTTTCTGTTCTTTCGATGGAAACATGTTTCTGTGCAGTAAAGTGCGAGAAAACACTTTTCAGTTTTCCTGTATTCCTAATTAAGCGAGCGACACACATGTGATTCCGTTTAAAAGTAGTGCTTTTCTTTTCTTTTCTTTGGTTGGAAAGTTGTTCCTGTGGTGTACAGTGCAATATATCACTTTTCAGTTTTCCTGTATTCCTAATTGTGCGAGCGAAGCACATGTGATTCCGTTGAAAAGTAGTGATTTGCTTTTCTTTTCTTTTGTTGGAAAGTTGTTCCTGTGCTGTACAGTGCGATATATCACTTTTCAGTTTTCCTGTTTTAATAATTGAACGGGCGACACATATGTGATTTCGTTTACACAGTTGTGCTTTGCTTTTCTGTTCTTTCGATGGAAACTTGTTTCTGTGCTGTACAGTGCGAGAAAACACTTTTCAGTTTTCCTGTATTCCTAATTAAGCGAGCGACACACATGTGATTCCGGTTAAACGTAGTGCTTTGCTTTTCTTTTCTTTCGTTGGAAAGTTGTTCCTGTGCTGTACAGTGCGATATATCACTTTTCAGATTTCCTGTTATAATAATTGAACAGGCGACACGTATGTGAATTAGTTTACAAAGTATTGCTTTCCATTTCTGTTCTTTCGTTGGAAATTTGTACGTGTGCTGTACAGTGCGATATATCACTTTTCAGTTTTCCTGTATTCCTAATTGAGCGAGCGACACATGTGATTTAGTTTCCAAAGTAGTGCTTTGAGTGTATGTTTTTTCGTTGGAAACCAGTTAGAGTTAGGGTTAGGGCTAGGGTTAGGGTTAGGGTTAGGGTTAGGGTTAGGGTAGGGTTAGGGTTAGGGTTAGGGTTAGGGTTAGGATTAGGGGTTAGGCTTAGCGTTAGGGTTAGGGTTAGGGTTATATCACTTTTTAGTTTTCCTGTTATAATAATTGAACAGGCGACACATATGTGAATTAGTTTACAATGTTGAGCTTTGCTTTTCTGTTCATATGTTGGAAACTTGTTCCTGTGCTGTACAGTGCGTTATATCACTTTTAAGTTTTCCTGTTATAGTAACTGAACGGGCGACACGCATGTGATTTAGTTTACAGAGTTGTGCTTTTCTTTTCTGTTCTTTCGATGGAAACTTTTTTCTGTGCAGTAAAGTGCGAGAAAACACTTTTCAGTTTTCCTGTATTCCTAATTGTGCGAGCGACACACATGTGATTTAGTTTACAAAATAGTGCTTTGCGTTTCTGTTCTTCTTTTGGAAACTTGTTTCTCTGCTGTACAGTGCGTTATATCACTTTTCAGTTTTCCTGTTATAGTAATTGAAAAGGCGACACTTATGTGATTTAGTTTTAACAGTTATCCTTTGCTTTTCTGTTCTTTCGATGGAAACTTGTTTCTGTGCAGTAAAGTGCGAGATAACACTTTTCAGTTTTCCTGTATTCCTAATTGAGCGAGCGACGCCCATCTGATTCCGTTTAAAAGTTGTGCTTTGCTTTTCTTTTCTTTTGTTGGAAAGTTGTTCCTGTGCTGTACAGTGCGATATATCACTTTTCAGTTTTCCTGTTTTAATAATTGAACGGGCGACACATATGTGATTTCGTTTACACAGTTGTGCTTTGCTTTTCTGTTCTTTCGATGGAAACTTGTTTCTGTGTCATACAGTGCGAGATAACACTTTTTAGTTTTCCTGTATTCCTAATTGTGCGAGCGAAGCACATGTGATTCCGTTTAAAAGTAGTGCTTTGCCTTTCTTTTCTTTCATTGGAAACTTGTTCCTGTGCTATACAGTGCGATATATCACTTTCAGTTTTCCTGTATTCCTAATAGTGCAAGTGACACACGTGTGATTTAGTTTCCAAAGTAGTGCTTTGAGATTATGTTTTTTCGTTGGAAACCAGTTAGGGTTAGGGTAGGGTTAGGGTTAGGGTTAGGGTTAGGGTTAGGGTAGGGTTAGGGTTAGGGTTAGGTTTAGGGTTAGGGTTAGGGTTAGGGTTAGGGTTAGGGGTTAGGGTTAGGGTTAGGGTTAGGGTTAGGGTTAGGGTTTTATCACATTTAGTTTTCCTGTTATAACAATTGAACAGGCGGCACATATGTGAATTAGTTTACAAAGTTGTGCTTTGCTTTTCTCTTCATTTGTTGGAAACTTGTTCCTGTGCTGTACAGTGCGTTATATCACTTTTAAGTTTTCCTGTTATAGTAACTGAACGGGCGACACGCATATGATTTAGTTTACAGAGTTGTGCTTTTCTTTTCTGTTCTTTCGATGGAAACTTGTTTCTGTGGAGTAAAGTGCTAGAAAACACTTTTCAGTTTTCCTGTATTCCTAATTGAGCGAGCGACACACATGTGATTTAGTTTACAAAATAGTGCTTTGCGTTTCTGTTCTTCTTTTGGAAACTTGTTTCTCTGCTGTACAGTGCGTTATATCACTTTTCAGTTTTCCTGTTATAGTAATTGAAAAGGCGACACTTATGTGATTTAGTTTTCACAGTTATCCTTTGCTTTTCTGTTCTTTCGATGGAAACTTGTTTCTGTGCAGTAAAGTGCGAGATAACACTTTTCAGTTTTCCTGTATTCCTAATTAAGCGAGCGACACATATGTGATTCCGTTTAAAAGTAGTGCTTTGCTTTTCTTTTCTTTGGTTGGAAAGTTGTTCCTGTGGTGTACAGTGCGATATATCACTTTTCAGTTTTCCTGTATTCCTAATTGAGCGAGCGACACACATGTGATTTAGTTTACTAAATAGTGCTTTGCGTTTCTGTTCTTCTTTTGGAAACTTGTTTCTCTGCTGTACAGTGCGAGATAACACTTTTCAGTTTTCCTGTATTCCTAATTGAGCGAGCGATGCCCATCTGATTCCGTTTAAAAGTAGTGCTTTGCTTTTCTTTTCTTTTGTTGGAAAGTTGTTCCTGTGCTGTACAGTGCGATATATCACTTTTCAGTTTTCCTGTTTTAATAATTGAACGGGCGACACATATGTGATTTCGTTTACACAGTTGTGCTTTCCTTTTCTGTTCTTTCGATGGAAACTTGTTTCTGTGCCGTACAGTGCGAGATAACACTTTTTAGTTTTCCTGTATTCCTAATTGTGCGAGCGAAGCACATGTGATTCCGTTTAAAAGTAGTGCTTTGCCTTTCTTTTCTTTCGTTGGAAACTTGTTCCTGTGCTATACAGTGCGATATATCACTTTTCAGTTTTCCTGTATTCCTAATAGTGCAAGTGACACACGTGTGATTTAGTTTCCAAAGTAGTGCTTTGAGATTATGTTTTTTCGTTGGAAACCAGTTAGTGTTAGGGTAGGGTTAGGGTTAGGGTTAGGGTTAGGGTAGGGTTAGGGTTAGGGTTAGGGTTAGCGTTAGGGTAGGGTTAGGGTTAGGGTTAGGGTTAGGGGTTAGGGTTAGGGTTAGGGTTAGGGTTAGGGTTTTATCACTTTTTAGTTTTCCTGTTATAATAAATGAACAGGCGGCACATATGTGAATTAGTTTACAAAGTTGTGCTTTGCCTTTCTTTTCTTTCGTTGGAAAATTGTTCCTGTGCTATACAGTGCGATATATCTCTTTTCAGTTTTCCTGTATTCCTAATAGTGCAAGTGACACACATGTGATTTAGTTTCCAAAGTAGTGCTTTGAGTTTATGTTTTTTCGTTAGAAACCAGTTAGGGTTAGGGTTAGGTTTAGGGTTAGGGTTAGGGTTAGTGTTAGGGTTAGGGTTAGGGTTAGGGTTAGGGTAGGGTTAGGGTTAGGGTTAGGGTTAGGGTTAGGTTAGGGTCAGGGTTAGGGTTAGGGTTAGGGGTTAGAGTTAGGGTTAGTGTTAGGGTTAGGGTTATATCACTTGTTAGTTTTCCTGTTATAATAATTGAACTGGAGACACGTATGTGAATTAGTTTACAAAGTTGTGCTTTACGTTTCTGTTCATTTTTTGGAAACTTGTTCCTGTGCTGTACAGTGCGTTATATCACTTTTCAGTTTTCCTGTTTTAATAATTGAACGGGCGACACATATGTGATTTCGTTTACACAGTTGTGCTTTGCTTTTCTGTTTTTTCGATGGAAACTTGTTCCTGTGCTATACAGTGCGATATATCTCTTTTCAGTTTTCCTGTATTCCTAATAGTGCAAGTGACACACGTGTGATTTAGTTTCCATAGTAGTGCTTTGAGTTTATGTTTTTTCGTTAGAAACCAGTTAGGGTTAGGGTTAGGTTTAGGGTTAGGGTTAGGGTTAGTGTTAGGGTTAGGGTTAGGGTTAGGGTAGGGTTAGGGTTAGGGTTAGCGTTAGGGTTAGGGGTTAGAGTTAGTGTTAGGGTTAGGGTTAGGGTTATATCACTTGTTAGTTTTCCTGTTATAATAATTGAACTGGATACACGTATGTGAATTAGTTTACAAAGTTGTGCTTTACGTTTCTGTTCATTTTTTGGAAACTTGTTCCTGTGCTGTACAGTGCGTTATATCACTTTTAAGATTTCCTGTTTTAATAATTGAACGGGCGACACATATGTGATTTCGTTTACACAGTTGTGCTTTGCTTTTCTGTTCTTTCGATGAAAACTTGTTTCTGTGCCGTACAGTGCGAGAAAACACTTTTCAGTTCTCCTGTATTCCTAATTAAGCGAGCGACACACATGTGATTCTGTTTAAACGTAGTGCTTTGCTTTTCTTTTCTTTCGTTGGAAAGTTGTTCCTGTGCTGTACAGTGCGATATATCACTTTTCAGATTTCCTGTCATAATAATTGAACAGGCGACACCTATGTGAATTAGTTTACAAAGTAGTGCTTTCCATTTCTGTTCTTTCGTTGGAAATTTGTTCGTGTGGTGTACAGTGCGATATATCACTTTTCAGTTTTCCTGTATTCCTAATTGAGCGAGCGACACACATGTGATTTAGTTTCCAAAGTAGTGCTTTGAGTGTATGTTTTTTCGTTGGAAACCAGTTAGAGTTGGGTTAGGGCTAGGGTTAGGGTTAGGGTTAGGGTTAGGGTTAGGGTAGGGTTAGGGTTAGGGTTAGGGTTAAGGTTAGGGTAGGGTTAGGGTTAGGGTTAGGGTTAGGGTTACGGTTAGGGTTATATCACTTTTTAGTTTTCCTGTTATAATAATTGAACAGGCGACACATATGTGAATTAGTTTACAAAGTTGTGCTTTGTTTTTCTGTTCATTTGTTGGAAACTTGTTTCTGTGCTGTACAGTGCGTTATATCACTTTTAAGTTTTCCTGTTATAGTAATTGAACGGGCGACACGCATGTGATTTAGTTTACAGAGTTGTGCTTTTCTTTTCTGTTCTTTCGATGGAAACTTGTTTCTGTGCCGTACAGTGCGAGAAAACACTTTTCAGTTTTCCTGTATTCCTAATTAAGCGAGCGACACACATGTGATTCCGTTTAAAAGTAGTGCTTTGCTTTTCTTTTCTTTCGTTGGAAAGTTGTTCCTGTGGTGTACAGTGCGATATATCACTTTTCAGTTTTCCTGTATTCCTAATTGAGCGAGCGACACACATGTGATTTAGTTTACAAAATAGTGCTTTACGTTTCTGTTCTTCTTTTGGAAACTTGTTTCTCTGCTGTACAGTGCGTTATATCACTTTTCAGTTTTCCTGTATTCCTAATTAAGCGAGCGACACACATGTGATTCCGTTTAAACGTAGTGCTTTTCTTTTCTTTTCTTTCGTTGGAAAGTTGTTCCTGTGCTGTACAGTGCGATATATCACTTTTCAGGTTTCCTGTTATAATAATTGAACAGGTGACACGTATGTGAATTAGTTTACAAAGTAGTGCTTTCATTTGCTGTTCTTTCGTTGGAAATTTGTTCGTGTGCTGTAAAGTGCGATATATCACTTTTCAGTTTTCCTGTTTTAATAATTGAACGGGCGACACATATGTGATTTCGTTTACACAGTTGTGCTTTGCTTTTCTGTTCTTTCGATGGAAACTTGTTTCTGTGCCGTACAGTGCGAGATAACACTTTTTAGTTTTCCTGTATTCCTAATTGTGCGTGCGAAGCACATGTGATTCCGTTTAAAAGTAGTGCTTTGCCTTTCTTTTCTTTCGTTGGAAACTTGTTCCTGTGCTATACAGTGCGATATATCTCTTTTCAGTTTTCCTGTATTCCTAATTAAGCGAGCGACACACATGTGATTTTGTTTAAACGTAGTGCTTTGCTTTCCTTTTCTTTCGTTGGAAACTTGTTCCTGTGCTGTACAGTGCGTTATATCACTTCTCAGATTTCCTGTTATAATAAATGAACAGGCGACAGGTATGTGAATTAGTTTACAAAGTAGTGCTTTCCATTTCTGTTCTTTCGTTGGAAATTTGTTCGTGTGCTGTACAGTGCGATATATCACTTTTCAGTTTTCCTGTATTCCTAATAGTGCAAGTGACACACATGTGATTTAGTTTCCAAAGTAGTGCTTTGAGTTTATGTTTTTTCGTTAGAAATCAGTTAGGGTTAGGGTTAGGTTTAGGGTTAGGGTTAGGGTTAGTGTAAGGGTTAGGGTTAGGGTTAGGTTAGGGTTAGGGTTAGGGTTAGGGTTAGGGTTAGGGTTAGTGTTAGGGTTAGGTTTAGGGTTAGGGTAGGGTTAGGGTTAGGGTTATATCACTTGTTAGTTTTCCTGTTATAATAATTGAACTGGTGACACGTATGTGAATTAGTTTACAAAGTTGTGCTTTACGTTTCTGTTCATTTTTTGGAAACTTGTTTCTGTGCTGTACAGTGCGTTATATCACTTTTAAGTTTTCCTGTTATAGTAATTGAACGGGCGACACGCATGTGATTTAGTTTACAGAGTTGTGCTTTTCTTTTCTGTTCTTTCGATGGAAACTTTTTCTGTGCAGTAAAGTGCGAGAAAACACTTTTCCGTTTTCCTGTATTCCTAATTAAGCGAGCGACACACATGTGATTCCGTTTAAACGTAGTGCTTTTCTTTTCTTTTCTTTCGTTGGAAAGTTGTTCCTGTGCTGTACAGTGCGATATATCACTTTTCAGGTTTCCTGTTATAATAATTGAACAGGCTACACGTATGTGAATTAGTTTACAAAGTAGTGCTTTCATTTTCTGTTCTTTCGTTGGAAATTTGTTCGTGTGCTGTACAGTGCGATATATCACTTTTCAGTTTTCCTGTATTCCTAATTGAGCGAGCGACACACATGTGATTTAGTTTCCAAAGTAGTGCTTTGAGTGTATGTTTTTTCATTGGAAAACAGTTAGAGTTAGGGTTAGGGTTTGGGTTAGGGTTAGGGTAGGGTTAGGGTTAGGGTTCGGGTTAGGGTAGGGTTAGGGTTAGGGTTAGGGTTAGGGTTAGGGTTAGGGGTTAGGGTTAGGGTTAGGGTTAGGGTTAGGTTTTTATCACTTTTTAGTTTTCCTGTTATAATAATTGAACAGGCGACACATTTGTGAATTAGTTTATAAAGTTGTGCTTTGCTTTTCTGTTCATTTGTTGGAAACTTGTTCCTGTGCTGTACAGTGCGTTATATCACTTTTAAGTTTTCCTGTTATAGTAACTGAACGGGCGACACGCATGTGATTTAGTTTACAGAGTTGTGCTTTTCTTTTCTGTTCTTTCGATGGAAACTTGTTTCTGTGGAGTAAAGTGCGAGAAAACACTTTTCAGTTTTCCTGTATTCCTAATTGAGCGAGCGACACACATGTGATTTAGTTTAGAAAATAGTGCTTTGCGTTTCTGTTCTTCTTTTGGAAACTTGTTTCTCTGCTGTACAGTGCGTTATATCACTTTTCAGTTTTCCTGTTATAGTAATTGAAAAGGCGACACTTATGTGATTTAGTTTTCACAGTTATCCTTTGCTTTTCGGTTCTTTCGATGGAAACTTGTTTCTGTGCAGTAAAGTGCGAGATCACACTTTTCAGTTTTCCTGTATTCCTAATTGAGCGAGCGACGCCCATCTGATTCCGTTTAAAAGTAGTGCTTTGCTTTTCTTTTCTTTTGTTGGAAAGTTGTTCCTGTGCTGTACAGTGCGATATATCACTTTTCAGTTTTCCTGTTTTAATAATTGAACGGGCGACACATATGTGATTTCGTTTACACAGTTGTGCTTTGCTTTTCTGTTCTTTCGATGGAAACTTGTTTCTGTGCCGTACAGTGCGAGATAACACTTTTTAGTTTTCCTGTATTCCTAATTGTGCGAGCGAAGCACATGTGATTCCGTTTAAACGTAGTGCTTTGCCTTTCTTTTCTTTCGTTGGAAACTTGTTCCTGTGCTATACAGTGCGATATATCTCTTTTCAGTTTTCCTGTATTCCTAATAGTGCAAGTGACACACATGTGATTTAGTTTCCAAAGTAGTGCTTTGAGTTTATGTTTTTTCGTTAGAAACTAGTTAGGGTTAGGGTTAGGGTTAGGGTTAGTGTAAGGGTTAGGGTTAGGGTTAGGTTAGGGTTAGGGTTAGGGTTAGGGTTAGTGTTAGGGTTAGGGTTAGGGTAAGGTTAGGGTTAGGGTTAGGGTTAGGGTAGGGTTAGGGTTATGGTTAGGGTTAGGGTTAGGGGTTAGAGTTAGGGTTAGGGTTAGGGTTAGGGTTATATCACTTGTTAGTTTTCCTGTTATAATAATTGAACTGGAGAAACGTATGTGAATTAGTTTACAAAGTTGTGCTTTACGTTTCTGTTCATTTTTTGGAAACTTGTTCCTGTGCTGTACAGTGCGTTATATCACTTTTCAGTTTTCCTGTTTTAATAATTGTACGGGCGACACATATGTGATTTCGTTTACACAGTTGTGCTTTGCTTTTCTGTTCTTTCGATGGAAACTTGTTTCTGTGGAGTAAAGTGCTAGAAAACACTTTTCAGTTTTCCTGTATTCCTAATTGAGCGAGCGACACACATGTGATTTAGTTTACAAAATAGTGCTTTGCGTTTCTGTTCTTCTTTTGGAAACTTGTTTCTCTGCTGTACAGTGCGTTATATCACTTTTCAGTTTTCTTGTTATAGTAATTGAAAAGGCGACACTTATGTGATTTAGTTTTCACAGTTATCCTTTGCTTTTCTGTTCTTTCGATGGAAACTTGTTTCTGTGCAGTAAAGTGCGAGATAACACTTTTCAGTTTTCCTGTATTCCTAATTAAGCGAGCGACACATATGTGATTCCGTTTAAAAGTAGTGCTTTGCTTTTCTTTTCTTTGGTTGGAAAGTTGTTCCTGTGGTGTACAGTGCGATATATCACTTTTCAGTTTTCCTGTATTCCTAATTGAGCGAGCGACACAAATGTGATTTAGTTTACTAAATAGTGCTTTGCGTTTCTGTTCTTCTTTTGGAAACTTGTTTCTCTGCTGTACAGTGCGAGATAACACTTTTCAGTTTTCCTGTATTCCTAATTGAGCGAGCGATGCCCATCTGATTCCGTTTAAAAGTAGTGCTTTGCTTTTCTTTTCTTTTGTTGGAAAGTTGTTCCTGTGCTGTACAGTGCGATATATCACTTTTCAGTTTTCCTGTTTTAATAATTGAACGGGCGACACATATGTGATTTCGTTTACACAGTTGTGCTTTTCTTTTCTGTTCTTTCGATGGAAACTTGTTTCTGTGCCGTACAGTGCGAGATAACACTTTTTAGTTTTCCTGTATTCCTACTTGTGCGAGCGAAGCACATGTGATTCCGTTTAAAAGTAGTGCTTTGCCTTTCTTTTCTTTCGTTGGAAACTTGTTCCTGTGCTATACAGTGCGATATATCACTTTTCAGTTTTCCTGTATTCCTAATAGTGCAAGTGACACACGTGTTATTTAGTTTCCAAAGTAGTGCTTTGAGATTATGTTTTTTCGTTGGAAACCAGTTAGTGTTAGGGTAGGGTTAGGGTTAGGGTTAGGGTTAGGGTTAGGGTAGGGTTAGGGTTAGGGTTAGGGTTAGGGTTAGGGTATGGTTAGGGTTAGGGTTAGGGTTAGGGTTAGGGGTTAGGGTTAGGGTTAGGGTTAGGGTTAGGATTTTATCACTTTTTAGTTTTCCTGTTATAATAAATGAACAGGCGGCACATATGTGAATTAGTTTACAAAGTTGTGCTTTGCCTTTCTTTTCTTTCGTTGGAAACTTGTTCCTGTGCTATACAGTGCGATATATCTCTTTTCAGTTTTCCTGTATTCCTAATAGTGCAAGTGACACACATGTGATTTAGTTTCCAAAGTAGTGCTTTGAGTTTATGTTTTTTCGTTAGAAACCAGTTAGGGTTAGGGTTAGGTTTAGGGTTAGGGTTAGGGTTAGTGTTAGGGTTAGGGTTAGGGTTAGGGTTAGGGTAGGGTTAGGGTTAGGGTTAGGGTTACGGTTAGGTTAGGGTTAGGGTTAGGGTTAGGGTTAGGGGTTAGAGTTAGGGTTAGTGTTAGGGTTAGGGTTATATCACTTGTTAGTTTTCCTGTTATAATAATTGAACTGGAGACACGTATGTGAATTAGTTTACAAAGTTGTGCTTTACGTTTCTGTTCATTTTTTGGAAACTTGTTCCTGTGCTGTACAGTGCGTTATATCACTTTTCAGTTTTCCTGTTTTAATAATTGAACGGGCGACACATATGTGATTTCGTTTACACAGTTGTGCTTTGCTTTTCTGTTTTTTCGATGGAAACTTGTTCCTGTGCTATACAGTGCGATATATCTCTTTTCAGTTTTCCTGTATTCCTAATAGTGCAAGTGACACACGTGTGATTTAGTTTCCATAGTAGTGCTTTGAGTTTATGTTTTTTCGTTAGAAACCAGTTAGGGTTAGGGTTAGGTTTACGGTTAGGGTTAGGGTTAGTGTTAGGGTTAGGGTTAGGGTTAGGGTAGGGTTAGGGTTAGGGTTAGCGTTAGGGTTAGGGGTTAGAGTTAGTGTTAGGGTTAGGGTTAGGGTTATATCACTTGTTAGTTTTCCTGTTATAATAATTGAACTGGATACACGTATGTGAATTAGTTTACAAAGTTGTGCTTTACGTTTCTCTTCATTTTTTGGAAACTTGTTCCTGTGCTGTACAGTGCGTTATATCACTTTTAAGTTTTCCTGTTTTAATAATTGAACGGGCGACACATATGTGATTTCGTTTACACAGTTGTGCTTTGCTTTTCTGTTCTTTCGATGAAAACTTGTTTCTGTGCCGTACAGTGCGAGAAAATACTTTTCAGTTCTCCTGTATTCCTAATTAAGCGAGCGACACACATGTGATTCTGTTTAAACGTAGTGCTTTGCTTTTCTTTTCTTTCGTTGGAAAGTTGTTCCTGTGCTGTACAGTGCGATATATCACTTTTCAGATTTCCTGTTATAATAATTGAACAGGCGACACGTATGTGAATTAGTTTACAAAGTAGTGCTTTCCATTTCTGTTCTTTCGTTGGAAATTTGTTCGTGTGGTGTACAGTGCGATATATCACTTTTCAGTTTTCCTGTATTCCTAATTGAGCGAGCGACACACATGTGATTTAGTTTCCAAAGTAGTGCTTTGAGTGTATGTTTTTTCGTTGGAAACCAGTTAGAGTTGGGTTAGGGCTAGGGTTAGGGTTAGGGTTAGGGTTAGGGTTAGGGTTAGGGTTAGGGTTAAGGTAGGGTTAGGGTTAGGGTTAGGGTAGGGTTAGGGTTAGGGTTAGGGTTATATCACTTTTTAGTTTTCCTGTTATAATAATTGAACAGGCGACACATATGTGAATTAGTTTACAAAGTTGTGCTTTGCTTTTCTGTTCATTTGTTGGAAACTTGTTTCTGTGCTGTACAGTGCGTTATATCACTTTTAAGTTTTCCTGTTATAGTAATTGAACGGGCGACACGCATGTGATTTAGTTTACAGAGTTGTGCTTTTCTTTTCTGTTCTTTCGATGGAAACTTGTTTCTGTGCCGTACAGTGCGAGAAAACACTTTTCAGTTTTCCTGTATTCCTAATTAAGCGAGCGACACACATGTGATTCCGTTTAAAAGTAGTGCTTTGCTTTTCTTTTCTTTCGTTGGAAAGTTGTTCCTGTGGTGTACAGTGCGATATATCACTTTTCAGTTTTCCTGTATTCCTAATTGAGCGAGCGACACACATGTGATTTAGTTTACAAAATAGTGCTTTACGTTTCTGTTCTTCTTTTGGAAACTTGTTTCTCTGCTGTACACTGCGTTATATCACTTTTCAGTTTTCCTGTATTCCTAATTAAGCGAGCGACACACATGTGATTCCGTTTAAACGTAGTGCTTTTCTTTTCTTTTCTTTCGTTGGAAAGTTGTTCCTGTGCTGTACAGTGCGATATATCACTTTTCAGGTTTCCTGTTATAATAATTGAACAGGTGACACGTATGTGAATTAGTTTACAAAGTAGTGCTTTCATTTGCTGTTCTTTCGTTGGAAATTTGTTCGTGTGCTGTTAAGTGCGATATATCACTTTTCAGTTTTCCTGTTTTAATAATTGAACGGGCGACACATATGTGATTTCGTTTACACAGTTGTGCTTTGCTTTTCTGTTCTTTCGATGGAAACTTGTTTCTGTGCCGTACAGTGCGAGATAACACTTTTTAGTTTTCCTGTATTCCTAATTGTGCGAGCGAAGCACATGTGATTCCATTTAAAAGTAGTGCTTTGCCTTTCTTTTCTTTCGTTGGAAACTTGTTCCTGTGCTATACAGTGCGATATATCTCTTTTCAGTTTTCCTGTATTCCTAATAGTGCAAGTGACACACATGTGATTTAGTTTCCAAAGTAGTGCTTTGAGTTTATGTTTTTTCGTTAGAAATCAGTTAGGGTTAGGGTTAGGTTTAGGGTTAGGGTTAGGGTTAGTGTAAGGGTTAGGGTTAGGGTTAGGTTAGGGTTAGGGTTAGGGTTAGGGTTAGGGTTAGTGTTAGGGTTAGGTTTAGGGTTAGGGTAGGGTTAGGGTTAGGGTTATATCACTTGTTAGTTTTCCTGTTATAATAATTGAACTGGTGACACGTATGTGAATTAGTTTACAAAGTTGTGCTTTACGTTTCTGTTCATTTTTTGGAAACTTGTTTCTGTGCTGTACAGTGCGTTATATCACTTTTAAGTTTTCCTGTTATAGTAATTGAACGGGCGACACGCATGTGATTTAGTTTACAGAGTTGTGCTTTTCTTTTCTGTTCTTTCGATGGAAACTTTTTCTGTGCAGTAAAGTGCGAGAAAACACTTTTCAGTTTTCCTGTATTCCTAATTAAGCGAGCGACACACATGTGATTCCGTTTAAACGTAGTGCTTTTCTTTTCTTTTCTTTCGTTGGAAAGTTGTTCCTGTGCTGTACAGTGCGATATATCACTTTTCAGGTTTCCTGTTATAATAATTGAACAGGCTACACGTATGTGAATTAGTTTACAAAGTAGTGCTTTCATTTTCTGTTCTTTCGTTGGAAATTTGTTCGTGTGCTGTACAGTGCGATATATCACTTTTCAGTTTTCCTGTATTCCTAATAGTGCAAGTGACACACATGTGATTTAGTTTCCAAAGTAGTGCTTTGAGTTTATGTTTTTTCGTTAGAAACTAGTTAGGGTTAGGGTTAGGGTTAGGGTTAGTGTAAGGGTTAGGGTTAGGGTTAGGTTAGGGTTAGGGTTAGGGTTAGGGTAAGGTTAGGGTTAGGGTTAGGGTTAGGGTAGGGTTAGGGTTATGGTTAGGGTTAGGGTTAGGGGTTAGAGTTAGGGTTAGGGTTAGGATTAGGGTTATATCACTTGTTAGTTTTCCTGTTATAATAATTGAACTGGAGACACGTATGTGAATTAGTTTACAAAGTTGTGCTTTACGTTTCTGTTCATTTTTTGGAAACTTGTTCCTGTGCTGTACAGTGCGTTATATCACTTTTCAGTTTTCCTGTTTTAATAATTGTACGGGCGACACATATGTGATTTCGTTTACACAGTTGTGCTTTGCTTTTCTGTTCTTTCGATGGAAACTTGTTTCTGTGCCGTACAGTGCGAGAAAACACTTTTCAGTTTTCCTGTATTCCTAATTAAGCGAGCGACACACATGTGATTCTGTTTAAACGTAGTGCTTTGCCTTTCTTTTCTTTCGTTGGAAAGTTGTTCCTGTGCTGTACAGTGCGATATATCTCTTTTCAGATTTCCTGTATTCCTAATAGTGCAAGTGACACACGTGTGATTTAGTTTCCATAGTAGTGCTTTGAGTTTATGTTTTTTCGTTAGAAACCAGTTAGGGTTAAGGTTAGGTTTAGGGTTAGGGTTAGGGTTAGTGTTACGGTTAGGGTTAGGGTTAGGGTAGGGTTAGGGTTAGGGTTAGGGTTAGGGTTAGGGTAGGGTTAGGGTTAGGGTTAGAGTTAGGGGTTAGAGTTAGGGTTAGGGTTAGGGTTAGGGTTATATCACTTGTTAGTTTTCCTGTTATAATAATTGAACTGGAGACACGTATGTGAATTAGTTTACAAAGTTGTGCTTTACGTTTCTGTTCATTTTTTGGAAACTTGTTCCTGTGCTGTACAGTGCGTTATATCACTTTTCGGTTTTCCTGTTTTAATAATTAAACGGGCGACACATATGTGATTTCGTTTACACAGTTGTGCTTTGCTTTTCTGTTCTTTCGATGAAAACTTGTTTCTGTACCGTACAGTGCGAGAAAACACTTTTCAGTTCTCCTGTATTCCTAATTAAGCGAGCGACACACATGTGATTCTGTTTAAACGTAGTGCTTTTCTTTTCTTTTCTTTTCTTTCGTTGGAAAGTTGTTCCTGTGCTGTACAGTGCGGTATATCACTTTTCAGATTTCCTGTTATAATAATTGAACAGGCGACACGTATGTGAATTAGTTTACAAAGTAGTGCTTTCCATTTCTGTTCTTTCGTTGGAAATTTGTTCGTGTGCTGTACAGTGCGATATATCACTTTTCAGTTTTCCTGTATTCCTAATTGAGCGAGCGACACACATGTGATTTAGTTTCCAAAGTAGTGCTTTGAGTGTATGTTTTTTCGTTGGAAACCACTTAGAGTTAGGGTTAGGGCTAGGGTTAGGGTTAGGGTTAGGGTTAGGGTTAGGGTAGGGTTAGGGTTAGGGTTAGGGTTAGGGTTAGGGTTAGGGTTAGGGTAGGGTTAGTGTTAGGTTTAGGGTTAGGGTTAGGGTTAGGGTTATATCACTTTTTAGTTTTCCTGTTATAATAATTGAACAGGCGACACATATGTGAATTAGTTTACAAAGTTGTGCTTTGCTTTTCTGTTCATTTGTTGGAAACTTGTTTCTGTGCTGTACAGTGCGTTATATCACTTTTAAGTTTTCCTGTTATAGTAATTGAACGGGCGACACGCATGTGATTTAGTTTACAGAGTTGTGCTTTTCTTTTCTGTTCTTTCGATGGAAACTTGTTTCTGTGCCGTACAGTGCGAGAAAACACTTTTCAGTTTTCCTGTATTCCTAATTAAGCGAGCGACACACATGTGATTCCGTTTAAAAGTAGTGCTTTGCTTTTCTTTTCTTTCGTTGGAAAGTTGTTCCTGTGGTGTACAGTGCGATATATCACTTTTCAGTTTTCCTGTATTCCTAATTGAGCGAGCGACACACATGTGATTTAGTTTACAAAATAGTGCTTTACGTTTCTGTTCTTCTTTTGGAAACTTGTTTCTCTGCTGTACAGTGCGTTATATCACTTTTCAGTTTTCCTGTATTCCTAATTAAGCGAGCGACACACATGTGATTCCGTTTAAACGTAGTGCTTTTCTTTTCTTTTCTTTCGTTGGAAAGTTGTTCCTGTGCTGTACAGTGCGATATATCACTTTTCAGGTTTCCTGTTATAATAATTGAACAGGTGACACGTATGTGAATTAGTTTACAAAGTAGTGCTTTCATTTGCTGTTCTTTCGTTGGAAATTTGTTCGTGTGCTGTAAAGTGCGATATATCACTTTTCAGTTTTCCTGTTTTAATAATTGAACGGGCGACACATATGTGATTTCGTTTACACAGTTGTGCTTTGCTTTTCTGTTCTTTCGATGGAAACTTGTTTCTGTGCCGTACAGTGCGAGATAACACTTTTTAGTTTTCCTGTATTCCTAATTGTGCGAGCGAAGCACATGTGATTCCATTTAAAAGTAGTGCTTTGCCTTTCTTTTCTTTCGTTGGAAACTTGTTCCTGTGCTATACAGTGCGATATATCTCTTTTCAGTTTTCCTGTATTCCTAATAGTGCAAGTGACACACATGTGATTTAGTTTCCAAAGTAGTGCTTTGAGTTTATGTTTTTTCGTTAGAAATCAGTTAGGGTTAGGGTTAGGTTTAGGGTTAGGGTTAGGGTTAGTGTAAGGGTTAGGGTTAGGGTTAGGTTAGGGTTAGGGTTAGGGTTAGGGTTAGGGTTAGTGTTAGGGTTAGGTTTAGGGTTAGGGTAGGGTTAGGGTTAGGGTTATATCACTTGTTAGTTTTCCTGTTATAATAATTGAACTGGTGACACGTATGTGAATTAGTTTACAAAGTTGTGCTTTACGTTTCTGTTCATTTTTTGGAAACTTGTTTCTGTGCTGTACAGTGCGTTATATCACTTTTAAGTTTTCCTGTTATAGTAATTGAACGGGCGACACGCATGTGATTTAGTTTACAGAGTTGTGCTTTTCTTTTCTGTTCTTTCGATGGAAACTTTTTCTGTGCAGTAAAGTGCGAGAAAACACTTTTCAGTTTTCCTGTATTCCTAATTAAGCGAGCGACACACATGTGATTCCGTTTAAACGTAGTGCTTTTCTTTTCTTTTCTTTCGTTGGAAAGTTGTTCCTGTGCTGTACAGTGCGATATATCACTTTTCAGGTTTCCTGTTATAATAATTGAACAGGCTACACGTATGTGAATTAGTTTACAAAGTAATGCTTTCATTTTCTGTTCTTTCGTTGGAAATTTGTTCGTGTGCTGTACAGTGCGATATATCACTTTTCAGTTTTCCTGTATTCCTAATAGTGCAAGTGACACACATGTGATTTAGTTTCCAAAGTAGTGCTTTGAGTTTATGTTTTTTCGTTAGAAACTAGTTAGGGTTAGGGTTAGGGTTAGGGTTAGTGTAAGGGTTAGGGTTAGGGTTAGGTTAGGGTTAGGGTTAGGGTTAGGGTAAGGTTAGGGTTAGGGTTAGGGTTAGGGTAGGGTTAGGGTTATGGTTAGGGTTAGGGTTAGGGGTTAGAGTTAGGGTTAGGGTTAGGGTTAGGGTTATATCACTTGTTAGTTTTCCTGTTATAATAATTGAACTGGAGACACGTATGTGAATTAGTTTACAAAGTTGTGCTTTACGTTTCTGTTCATTTTTTGGAAACTTGTTCCTGTGCTGTACAGTGCGTTATATCACTTTTCAGTTTTCCTGTTTTAATAATTGTACGGGTGACACATATGTGATTTCGTTTACACAGTTGTGCTTTGCTTTTCTGTTCTTTCGATGGAAACTTGTTTCTGTGCCGTACAGTGCGAGAAAACACTTTTCAGTTTTCCTGTATTCCTAATTAAGCGAGCGACACACATGTGATTCTGTTTAAACGTAGTGCTTTGCCTTTCTTTTCTTTCGTTGGAAAGTTGTTCCTGTGCTGTACAGTGCGATATATCTCTTTTCAGATTTCCTGTATTCCTAATAGTGCAAGTGACACACGTGTGGTTTAGTTTCCATAGTAGTGCTTTGAGTTTATGTTTTTTCGTTAGAAACCAGTTAGGGTTAAGGTTAGGTTTAGGGTTAGGGTTAGGGTTAGTGTTATGGTTAGGGTTAGGGTTAGGGTAGGTTTAGGGTTAGGGTTAGGGTTAGGGTTAGGGTTAGGGTAGGGTTAGGGTTAGGGTTAGAGTTAGGGGTTAGAGTTAGGGTTAGGGTTAGGGTTAGGGTTATATCACTTGTTAGTTTTCCTGTTATAATAATTGAACTGGAGACACGTATGTGAATTAGTTTACAAAGTTGTGCTTTACGTTTCTGTTCATTTTTTGGAAACTTGTTCCTGTGCTGTACAGTGCGTTATATCACTTTTCGGTTTTCCTGTTTTAATAATTAAACGGGCGACACATATGTGATTTCGTTTACACAGTTGTGCTTTGCTTTTCTGTTCTTTCGATGAAAACTTGTTTCTGTGCCGTACAGTGCGAGAAAACACTTTTCAGTTCTCCTGTATTCCTAATTAAGCGAGCGACACACATGTGATTCTGTTTAAACGTAGTGCTTTTCTTTTCTTTTCTTTTCTTTCGTTGGAAAGTTGTTCCTGTGCTGTACAGTGCGGTATATCACTTTTCAGATTTCCTGTTATAATAATTGAACAGGCGACACGTATGTGAATTAGTTTACAAAGTAGTGCTTTCCATTTCTGTTCTTTCGTTGGAAATTTGTTCGTGTGCTGTACAGTGCGATATATCACTTTTCAGTTTTCCTGTATTCTTAATTGAGCGAGCGACACACATGTGATTTAGTTTCCAAAGTAGTGCTTTGAGTGTATGTTTTTTCGTTGGAAACCACTTAGGGTTAGGGTTAGGGCTAGGGTTAGGGTTAGGGTTAGGGTTAGGGTTAGGGTAGGGTTAGGGTTAGGGTTAGGGTTAGGGTTAGGGTTAGGGTTAGGGTAGGGTTAGTGTTAGGTTTAGGGTTAGGGTTAGGGTTAGGGTTATATCACTTTTTAGTTTTCCTGTTATAATAATTGAACAGGCGACACATATGTGAATTAGTTTACAAAGTTGTGCTTTGCTTTTCTGTTCATTTGTTGGAAACTTGTTTCTGTGCTGTACAGTGCGTTATATCACTTTTAAGTTTTCCTGTTATAGTAATTGAACGGGCGACACGCATGTGATTTAGTTTACAGAGTTGTGCTTTTCTTTTCTGTTCTTTCGATGGAAACTTGTTTCTGTGCCGTACAGTGCGAGAAAACACTTTTCAGTTTTCCTGTATTCCTAATTAAGCGAGCGACACACATGTGATTCCGTTTAAAAGTAGTGCTTTGCTTTTCTTTTCTTTCGTTGGAAAGTTGTTCCTGTGGTGTACAGTGCGATATATCACTTTTCAGTTTTCCTGTATTCCTAATTGAGCGAGCGACACACATGTGATTTAGTTTACAAAATAGTGCTTTACGTTTCTGTTCTTCTTTTGGAAACTTGTTTCTCTGCTGTACAGTGCGTTATATCACTTTTCAGTTTTCCTGTATTCCTAATTAAGCGAGCGACACACATGTGATTCCGTTTAAACGTAGTGCTTTTCTTTTCTTTTCTTTCATTGGAAAGTTGTTCCTGTGCTGTACAGTGCGATATATCACTTTTCAGGTTTCCTGTTATAATAATTGAACAGGTGACACGTATGTGAATTAGTTTACAAAGTAGTGCTTTCATTTGCTGTTCTTTCGTTGGAAATTTGTTCGTGTGCTGTAAAGTGCGATATATCACTTTTCAGTTTTCCTGTTTTAATAATTGAACGGGCGACACATATGTGATTTCGTTTACACAGTTGTGCTTTGCTTTTCTGTTCTTTCGATGGAAACTTGTTTCTGTGCCGTACAGTGCGAGATAACACTTTTTAGTTTTCCTGTATTCCTAATTGTGCGAGCGAAGCACATGTGATTCCATTTAAAAGTAGTGCTTTGCCTTTCTTTTCTTTCGTTGGAAACTTGTTCCTGTGCTATACAGTGCGATATATCTCTTTTCAGTTTTCCTGTATTCCTAATAGTGCAAGTGACACACATGTGATTTAGTTTCCAAAGTAGTGCTTTGAGTTTATGTTTTTTCGTTAGAAATCAGTTAGGGTTAGGGTTAGGTTTAGGGTTAGGGTTAGGGTTAGTGTAAGGGTTAGGGTTAGGGTTAGGTTAGGGTTAGGGTTAGGGTTAGGGTTAGGGTTAGGGTTAGGGTTAGTGTTAGGGTTAGGTTTAGGGTTAGGGTAGGGTTAGGGTTAGGGTTATATCACTTGTTAGTTTTCCTGTTATAATAATTGAACTGGTGACACGTATGTGAATTAGTTTACAAAGTTGTGCTTTACGTTTCTGTTCATTTTTTGGAAACTTGTTTCTGTGCTGTACAGTGCATTATATCACTTTTAAGTTTTCCTGTTATAGTAATTGAACGGGCGACACGCATGTGATTTAGTTTACAGAGTTGTGCTTTTCTTTTCTGTTCTTTCGATGGAAACTTTTTCTGTGCAGTAAAGTGCGAGAAAACACTTTTCAGTTTTCCTGTATTCCTAATTAAGCGAGCGACACACATGTGATTCCGTTTAAACGTAGTGCTTTTCTTTTCTTTTCTTTCGTTGGAAAGTTGTTCCTGTGCTGTACAGTGCGATATATCACTTTTCAGGTTTCCTGTTATAATAATTGAACAGGCTACACGTATGTGAATTAGTTTACAAAGTAGTGCTTTCATTTTCTGTTCTTTCGTTGGAAATTTGTTCGTGTGCTGTACAGTGCGATATATCACTTTTCAGTTTTCCTGTATTCCTAATAGTGCAAGTGACACACATGTGATTTAGTTTCCAAAGTAGTGCTTTGAGTTTATGTTTTTTCGTTAGAAACCAGTTAGGGTTAGGGTTAGGGTTAGGGTAGGGTTAGGGTTAGGGTTAGGGTTAGGGTTAGGGTATGGTTAGGGTTAGGGTTAGGGTTAGGGTTAGGGGTTAGGGTTAGGGTTAGGGTTAGGGTTAGGGTTTTATCACTTTTTAGTTTTCCTGTTATAATAAATGAACAGGCGGCACATATGTGAATTAGTTTACAAAGTTGTGCTTTGCCTTTCTTTTCTTTCGTTGGAAACTTGTTCCTGTGCTATACAGTGCGATATATCTCTTTTCAGTTTTCCTGTATTCCTAATAGTGCAAGTGACACACATGTGATTTAGTTTCCAAAGTAGTGCTTTGAGTTTATGTTTTTTCGTTAGAAACCAGTTAGGGTTAGGGTTAGGTTTAGGGTTAGGGTTAGGGTTAGTGTTAGGGTTAGGGTTAGGGTTAGGGTAGGGTTAGGGTTAGGGTTAGGGTTAGGGTTAGGTTAGGGTTAGGGTTAGGGTTAGGGTTAGGGGTTAGAGTTAGGGTTAGTGTTAGGGTTAGGGTTATATCACTTGTTAGTTTTCCTGTTATAATAATTGAACTGGAGACACGTATGTGAATTAGTTTACAAAGTTGTGCTTTACGTTTCTGTTCATTTTTTGGAAACTTGTTCCTGTGCTGTACAGTGCGTTATATCACTTTTCAGTTTTCCTGTTTTAATAATTGAACGGGCGACACATATGTGATTTCGTTTACACAGTTGTGCTTTGCTTTTCTGTTTTTTCGATGGAAACTTGTTCCTGTGCTATACAGTGCGATATATCTCTTTTCAGTTTTCCTGTATTCCTAATAGTGCAAGTGACACACGTGTGATTTAGTTTCCATAGTAGTGCTTTGAGTTTATGTTTTTTCTTCGTTAGAAACCAGTTAGGGTTAGGGTTAGGTTTACGGTTAGGGTTAGGGTTAGTGTTAGGGTTAGGGTTAGGGTTAGGGTAGGGTTAGTGTTAGGGTTAGCGTTAGGGTTAGGGGTTAGAGTTAGTGTTAGGGTTAGGGTTAGGGTTATATCACTTGTTAGTTTTCCTGTTATAATAATTGAACTGGATACACGTATGTGAATTAGTTTACAAAGTTGTGCTTTACGTTTCTCTTCATTTTTTGGAAACTTGTTCCTGTGCTGTACAGTGCGTTATATCACTTTTAAGTTTTCCTGTTTTAATAATTGAACGGGCGACACATATGTGATTTCGTTTACACAGTTGTGCTTTGCTTTTCTGTTCTTTCGATGAAAACTTGTTTATGTGTCGTACAGTGCGAGAAAATACTTTTCAGTTCTCCTGTATTCCTAATTAAGCGAGCGACACACATGTGATTCTGTTTAAACGTAGTGCTTTGCTTTTCTTTTCTTTCGTTGGAAAGTTGTTCCTGTGCTGTACAGTGCGATATATCACTTTTCAGATTTCCTGTTATAATAATTGAACAGGCGACACGTATGTGAATTAGTTTACAAAGTAGTGCTTTCCATTTCTGTTCTTTCGTTGGAAATTTGTTCGTGTGGTGTACAGTGCGATATATCACTTTTCAGTTTTCCTGTATTCCTAATTGAGCGAGCGACACACATGTGATTTAGTTTCCAAAGTAGTGCTTTGAGTGTATGTTTTTTCGTTGGAAACCATTTAGAGTTGGGTTAGGGCTAGGGTTAGGGTTAGGGTTAGGGTTAGGGTTAGGGTTAGGGTTAAGGTAGGGTTAGGGTTAGGGTTAGGGTTAGGGTAGGGTTAGGGTTAGGGTTAGGGTTAGGGTTAGGGTTAGGGTTATATCACTTTTTAGTTTTCCTGTTATAATAATTGAACAGGCGACACATATGTGAATTAGTTTACAAAGTTGTGCTTTGCTTTTCTGTTCATTTGTTGGAAACTTGTTTCTGTGCTGTACAGTGCGTTATATCACTTTTAAGTTTTCCTGTTATAGTAATTGAACGGGTGACACGCATGTGATTTAGTTTACAGAGTTGTGCTTTTCTTTTCTGTTCTTTCGATGGAAACTTGTTTCTGTGCCGTACAGTGCGAGAAAACACTTTTCAGTTTTCCTGTATTCCTAATTAAGCGAGCGACACACATGTGATTCCGTTTAAAAGTAGTGCTTTGCTTTTCTTTTCTTTCGTTGGAAAGTTGTTCCTGTGGTGTACAGTGCGATATATCACTTTTCAGTTTTCCTGTATTCCTAATTGAGCGAGCGACACACATGTGATTTAGTTTACAAAATAGTGCTTTACGTTTCTGTTCTTCTTTTGGAAACTTGTTTCTCTGCTGTACAGTGCGTTATATCACTTTTCAGTTTTCCTGTATTCCTAATTAAGCGAGCGACACACATGTGATTCCGTTTAAACGTAGTGCTTTTCTTTTCTTTTCTTTCGTTGGAAAGTTGTTCCTGTGCTGTACAGTGCGATATATCACTTTTCAGGTTTCCTGTTATAATAATTGAACAGGTGACACGTATGTGAATTAGTTTACAAAGTAGTGCTTTCATTTGCTGTTCTTTCGTTGGAAATTTGTTCGTGTGCTGTAAAGTGCGATATATCACTTTTCAGTTTTCCTGTTTTAATAATTGAACGGGCGACACATATGTGATTTCGTTTACACAGTTGTGCTTTGCTTTTCTGTTCTTTCGATGGAAACTTGTTTCTGTGCCATACAGTGCGAGATAACACTTTTTAGTTTTCCTGTATTCCTAATTGTGCGAGCGAAGCACATGTGATTCCATTTAAAAGTAGTGCTTTGCCTTTCTTTTCTTTCGTTGGAAACTTGTTCCTGTGCTATACAGTGCGATATATCTCTTTTCAGTTTTCCTGTATTCCTAATAGTGCAAGTGACACACATGTGATTTAGTTTCCAAAGTAGTGCTTTGAGTTTATGTTTTTTCGTTAGAAATCAGTTAGGGTTAGGGTTAGGTTTAGGGTTAGGGTTAGGGTTAGTGTAAGGGTTAGGGTTAGGGTTAGGTTAGGGTTAGGGTTAGGGTTAGGGTTAGGGTTAGTGTTAGGGTTAGGTTTAGGGTTAGGGTAGGGTTAGGGTTAGGGTTATATCACTTGTTAGTTTTCCTGTTATAATAATTGAACTGGTGACACGTATGTGAATTAGTTTACAAAGTTGTGATTTACGTTTCTGTTCATTTTTTGGAAACTTGTTTCTGTGCTGTACAGTGCGTTATATCACTTTTAAGTTTTCCTGTTATAGTAATTGAACGGGCGACACGCATGTGATTTAGTTTACAGAGTTGTGCTTTTCTTTTCTGTTCTTTCGATGGAAACTTTTTCTGTGCAGTAAAGTGCGAGAAAACACTTTTCAGTTTTCCAGTATTCCTAATTAAGCGAGCGACACACATGTGATTCCGTTTAAACGTAGTGCTTTTCTTTTCTTTTCTTTCGTTGGAAAGTTGTTCCTGTGCTGTACAGTGCGATATATCACTTTTCAGGTTTCCTGTTATAATAATTGAACAGGCTACACGTATGTGAATTAGTTTACAAAGTAGTGCTTTCATTTTCTGTTCTTTCGTTGGAAATTTGTTCGTGTGCTGTACAGTGCGATATATCACTTTTCAGTTTTCCTGTATTCCTAATAGTGCAAGTGACACACATGTGATTTAGTTTCCAAAGTAGTGCTTTGAGTTTATGTTTTTTCGTTAGAAACTAGTTAGGGTTAGGGTTAGGGTTAGGGTTAGTGTAAGGGTTAGGGTTAGGGTTAGGTTAGGGTTAGGGTTAGGGTTAGGGTAAGGTTAGGGTTAGGGTTAGGGTTAGGGTAGGGTTAGGGTTATGGTTAGGGTTAGGGTTAGGGGTTAGAGTTAGGGTTAGGGTTAGGGTTAGGGTTATATCACTTGTTAGTTTTCCTGTTATAATAATTGAACTGGAGACACGTATGTGAATTAGTTTACAAAGTTGTGCTTTACGTTTCTGTTAATTTTTGGAAACTTGTTCCTGTGCTGTACAGTGCGTTATATCACTTTTCAGTTTTCCTGTTTTAATAATTGTACGGGCGACACATATGTGATTTCTTTTACACAGTTGTGCTTTGCTTTTCTGTTCTTTCGATGGAAACTTGTTTCTGTGCCGTACAGTGCGAGAAAACACTTTTCAGTTTTCCTGTATTCCTAATTAAGCGAGCGACACACATGTGATTCTGTTTAAACGTAGTGCTTTGCCTTTCTTTTCTTTCGTTGGAAAGTTGTTCCTGTGCTGTACAGTGCGATATATCTCTTTTCAGATTTCCTGTATTCCTAATAGTGCAAGTGACACACGTGTGATTTAGTTTCCATAGTAGTGCTTTGAGTTTATGTTTTTTCGTTAGAAACCAGTTAGGGTTAAGGTTAGGTTTAGGGTTAGGGTTAGGGTTAGTGTTACGGTTAGGGTTAGGGTTAGGGTAGGGTTAGGGTTAGGGTTAGGGTTAGGGTAGGGTTAGGGTTAGGGTTAGAGTTAGGGGTTAGAGTTAGGGTTAGGGTTAGGGTTAGGGTTATATCACTTGTTAGTTTTCCTGTTATAATAATTGAACTGGAGACACGTATGTGAATTAGTTTACAAAGTTGTGCTTTACGTTTCTGTTCATTTTTTGGAAACTTGTTCCTGTGCTGTACAGTGCGTTATATCACTTTTCGGTTTTCCTGTTTTAATAATTAAACGGGCGACACATATGTGATTTCGTTTACACAGTTGTGCTTTGCTTTTCTGTTCTTTCGATGAAAACTTGTTTCTGTGCCGTACAGTGCGAGAAAACACTTTTCAGTTCTCCTGTATTCCTAATTAAGAGAGCGACACACATGTGATTCTGTTTAAACGTAGTGCTTTTCTTTTCTTTTCTTTTCTTTCGTTGGAAAGTTGTTCCTGTGCTGTACAGTGCGGTATATCACTTTTCAGATTTCCTGTTATAATAATTGAACAGGCGACACGTATGTGAATTAGTTTACAAAGTAGTGCTTTCCATTTCTGTTCTTTCGTTGGAAATTTGTTCGTGTGCTGTACAGTGCGATATATCACTTTTCAGTTTTCCTGTATTCCTAATTGAGCGAGCGACACACATGTGATTTAGTTTCCAAAGTAGTGCTTTGAGTGTATGTTTTTTCGTTGGAAACCACTTAGAGTTAGGGTTAGGGCTAGGGTTAGGGTTAGGGTTAGGGTTAGGGTTAGGGTAGGGTTAGGGTTAGGGTTAGGGTTAGGGTTAGGGTTAGGGTTAGGGTAGGGTTAGTGTTAGGTTTAGGGTTAGGGTTAGGGTTAGGGTTATATCACTTTTTAGTTTTCCTGTTATAATAATTGAACAGGCGACACATATGTGAATTAGTTTACAAAGTTGTGCTTTGCTTTTCTGTTCATTTGTTGGAAACTTGTTTCTGTGCTGTACAGTGCGTTATATCACTTTTAAGTTTTCCTGTTATAGTAATTGAACGGGCGACACGCATGTGATTTAGTTTACAGAGTTGTGCTTTTCTTTTCTGTTCTTTCGATGGAAACTTGTTTCTGTGCCGTACAGTGCGAGAAAACACTTTTCAGTTTTCCTGTATTCCTAATTAAGCGAGCGACACACATGTGATTCCGTTTAAAAGTAGTGCTTTGCTTTTCTTTTCTTTCGTTGGAAAGTTGTTCCTGTGGTGTACAGTGCGATATATCACTTTTCAGTTTTCCTGTATTCCTAATTGAGCGAGCGACACACATGTGATTTAGTTTACAAAATAGTGCTTTACGTTTCTGTTCTTCTTTTGGAAACTTGTTTCTCTGCTGTACAGTGCGTTATATCACTTTTCAGTTTTCCTGTATTCCTAATAAAGCGAGCGACACACATGTGATTCCGTTTAAACGTAGTGCTTTTCTTTTCTTTTCTTTCGTTGGAAAGTTGTTCCTGTGCTGTACAGTGCGATATATCACTTTTCAGGTTTCCTGTTATAATAATTGAACAGGTGACACGTATGTGAATTAGTTTACAAAGTAGTGCTTTCATTTGCTGTTCTTTCGTTGGAAATTTGTTCGTGTGCTGTAAAGTGCGATATATCACTTTTCAGTTTTCCTGTTTTAATAATTGAACGGGCGACACATATGTGATTTCGTTTACACAGTTGTGCTTTGCTTTTCTGTTCTTTCGATGGAAACTTGTTTCTGTGCCGTACAGTGCGAGATAACACTTTTTAGTTTTCCTGTATTCCTAATTGTGCGAGCGAAGCACATGTGATTCCATTTAAAAGTAGTGCTTTGCCTTTCTTTTCTTTCGTTGGAAACTTGTTCCTGTGCTATACAGTGCGATATATCTCTTTTCAGTTTTCCTGTATTCCTAATAGTGCAAGTGACACACATGTGATTTAGTTTCCAAAGTAGTGCTTTGAGTTTATGTTTTTTCGTTAGAAATCAGTTAGGGTTAGGGTTAGGTTTAGGGTTAGGGTTAGGGTTAGTGTAAGGGTTAGGGTTAGGGTTAGGTTAGGGTTAGGGTTAGGGTTAGGGTTAGTGTTAGGGTTAGGTTTAGGGTTAGGGTAGGGTTAGGGTTAGGGTTATATCACTTGTTAGTTTTCCTGTTATAATAATTGAACTGGTGACACGTATGTGAATTAGTTTACAAAGTTGTGCTTTACGTTTCTGTTCATTTTTTGGAAACTTGTTTCTGTGCTGTACAGTGCGTTATATCACTTTTAAGTTTTCCTGTTATAGTAATTGAACGGGCGACACGCATGTGATTTAGTTTACAGAGTTGTGTTTTTCTTTTCTGTTCTTTCGATGGAAACTTTTTCTGTGCAGTAAAGTGCGAGAAAACACTTTTCAGTTTTCCTGTATTCCTAATTAAGCGAGCGACACACATGTGATTCCGTTTAAACGTAGTGCTTTTCTTTTCTTTTCTTTCGTTGGAAAGTTGTTCCTGTGCTGTACAGTGCGATATATCACTTTTCAGGTTTCCTGTTATAATAATTGAACAGGCTACACGTATGTGAATTAGTTTACAAAGTAGTGCTTTCATTTTCTGTTCTTTCGTTGGAAATTTGTTCGTGTGCTGTACAGTGCGATATATCACTTTTCAGTTTTCCTGTATTCCTAATAGTGCAAGTGACACACATGTGATTTAGTTTCCAAAGTAGTGCTTTGAGTTTATGTTTTTTCGTTAGAAACTAGTTAGGGTTAGGGTTAGGGTTAGGGTTAGGGTAAGGGTTAGGGTTAGGGTTAGGTTAGGGTTAGGGTTAGGGTTAGGGTAAGGTTAGGGTTAGGGTTAGGGTTAGGGTAGGGTTAGGGTTATGGTTAGGGTTAGGGTTAGGGGTTAGAGTTAGGGTTAGGGTTAGGGTTAGGGTTATATCACTTGTTAGTTTTCCTGTTATAATAATTGAACTGGAGACACGTATGTGAATTAGTTTACAAAGTTGTGCTTTACGTTTCTGTTCATTTTTTGGAAACTTGTTCCTGTGCTGTACAGTGCGTTATATCACTTTTCAGTTTTCCTGTTTTAATAATTGTACGGGCGACACATATGTGATTTCGTTTACACAGTTGTGCTTTGCTTTTCTGTTCTTTCGATGGAAACTTGTTTCTGTGCCGTACAGTGCGAGAAAACACTTTTCAGTTTTCCCGTATTCCTAATTAAGCGAGCGACACACATGTGATTCTGTTTAAACGTAGTGCTTTGCCTTTCTTTTCTTTCGTTGGAAAGTTGTTCCTGTGCTGTACAGTGCGATATATCTCTTTTCAGATTTCCTGTATTCCTAATAGTGCAAGTGACACACGTGTGATTTAGTTTCCATAGTAGTGCTTTGAGTTTATGTTTTTTCGTTAGAAACCAGTTAGGGTTAAGGTTAGGTTTAGGGTTAGGGTTAGGGTTAGTGTTACGGTTAGGGTTAGGGTTAGGGTAGTGTTAGGGTTAGGGTTAGGGTTAGGGTAGGGTTAGGGTTAGGGTTAGAGTTAGGGGTTAGAGTTAGGGTTAGGGTTAGGGTTAGGGTTATATCACTTGTTAGTTTTCCTGTTATAATAATTGAACTGGAGACACGTATGTGAATTAGTTTACAAAGTTGTGCTTTACGTTTCTGTTCATTTTTTGGAAACTTGTTCCTGTGCTGTACAGTGCGTTATATCACTTTTCGGTTTTCCTGTTTTAATAATTAAACGGGCGACACATATGTGATTTCGTTTACACAGTTGTGCTTTGCTTTTCTGTTCTTTCGATGAAAACTTGTTTCTGTGCCGTACAGTGCGAGAAAACACTTTTCAGTTCTCCTGTATTCCTAATTAAGCGAGCGACACACATGTGATTCTGTTTAAACGTAGTGCTTTTCTTTTCTTTTCTTTTCTTTCGTTGGAAAGTTGTTCCTGTGCTGTACAGTGCGGTATATCACTTTTCAGATTTCCTGTTATAATAATTGAACAGGCGACACGTATGTGAATTAGTTTACAAAGTAGTGCTTTCCATTTCTGTTCTTTCGTTGGAAATTTGTTCGTGTGCTGTACAGTGCGATATATCACTTTTCAGTTTTCCTGTATTCCTAATTGAGCGAGCGACACACATGTGATTTAGTTTCCAAAGTAGTGCTTTGAGTGTATGTTTTTTCGTTGGAAACCACTTAGAGTTAGGGTTAGGGCTAGGGTTAGGGTTAGGGTTAGGGTTAGGTTTAGGGTAGGGTTAGGGTTAGGGTTAGGGTTAGGGTTAGGGTTAGGGTAGGGTTAGTGTTAGGTTTAGGGTTAGGGTTAGGGTTAGGGTTAGTGTTATATCACTTTTTAGTTTTCCTGTTATAATAATTGACCAGGTGACACATATGTGAATTAGTTTACAAAGTTGTGCTTTGCTTTTCTGTTCATTTGTTGGAAACTTGTTCCTGTGCTGTACAGTGCGTTATATCACTTTTAAGTTTTCCTGTTATAGTAATTGAACGGGCGACACGCATGTGATTTAGTTTACAGAGTTGTGCTTTTCTTTTCTGTTTTTTCGATGGAAACTTGTTTCTGTGCGGTAAAGTGCGAAAAAACACTTTTCAGTTTTCCTGTATTCCTAATTAAGCGAGCGACACACATGTGATTCCGTTTAAAAGTAGTGCTTTTCTTTTCTTTTCTTTCGTTGGAAAGTTGTTCCTGTGGTGTACAGTGCGATATATCACTTTTCAGTTTTCCTGTATTCCTAATTGAGCGAGCGACACACATGTGATTTAGTTTACTAAATAGTGCTTTGCGTTTCTATTCTTCTGTTGGAAACTTGTTTCTCTGCTGTACAGTGCGTTATATCACTTTTCAGTTTTCCTGTTATAGTAATTGAAAAGGCGACACTTATGTGATTTAGTTTTCACAGTTATCCTTTGCTTTTCTGTTCTTTCGATGGAAACTTGTTTCTGTGCAGTAAAGTGCGAGATCACACTTTTCAGTTTTCCTGTATTCCTAATTGAGCGAGCGACGCCCATCTGATTCCGTTTAAAAGTAGTGCTTTGCTTTTCTTTTCTTTTGTTGGAAAGTTGTTCCTGTGCTGTACAGTGCGATATATCACTTTTCAGTTTTCCTGTTTTAATAATTGAACGGGCAACACATATGTGATTTCGTTTACACAGTTGTGCTTTGCTTTTCTGTTCTTTCGATGGAAACTTGTTTCTGTGCCGTACAGTGCGAGATAACACTTTTTAGTTTTCCTGTATTCCTAATTGTGCGAGCGAAGCACATGTTATTCCGTTTAAAAGTAGTGCTTTGCCTTTCTTTTCTTTCGTTGGAAACTTGTTCCTGTGCTATACAGTGCGATATATCTCTTTTCAGTTTTCCTGTATTCCTAATAGTGCAAGTGACACACGTGTGATTTAGTTTCCATAGTAGTGTTTTGAGTTTATGTTTTTTCGTTAGAAACCAGTTAGGGTTAGTGTTAGGTTTAGGGTTAGGGTTAGGGTTAGGGTTAGGGTTAGGGTTAGGGTTAGGGTAGGGTTAGGGTTAGAGTTAGGGTTAGGGTTAGGGTTTCGGGTTATATCACTTGTTAGTTTTCCTGTTATAATAATTGAACTGGAGACACGTATGTGAATTAGTTTACAAAGTTGTGCTTTACGTTTCTGTTCATTTTTTGGAAACTTGTTCCTGTGCTGTACAGTGCGTTATATCACTTTTCGGTTTTCCTGTTTTAATAATTGAACGGGCGACACATATGTGATTTCGTTTACACAGTTGTGCTTTGCTTTTCTGTTCTTTCGATGAAAACTTGTTTCTGTGCCGTACAGTGCGAGAAAACACTTTTCAGTTCTCCTGTATTCCTAATTAAGCGAGCGACACACATGTGATTCCGTTTAAAAGTAGTGCTTTGCTTTTCTTTTCTTTCGTTGGAAAGTTGTTCCTGTGGTGTACAGTGCAATATATCACTTTTCAGTTTTCCTGTATTCCTAATTGAGCGAGCGACACACATGTGATTTAGTTTACCAAATAGTGCTTTGCGTTTCTATTCTTCTGTTGGAAACTTGTTTCTCTGCTGTACAGTGCGTTATATCACTTTTCAGTTTTCCTGTTATAGTAATTGAAAAGGCCACACTTATGTGATTTAGTTTTCACAGTTGTGCTTTGCTTTTCTGTTCTTTCGATGGAAACTTGTTTCTGTGCCGTACAGTGCGAGATAACACTTTTTAGTTTTCCTGTATTCCTAATTGTGCGAGCGAAGCACATGTGATTCCGTTTAAAAGTAGTGCTTTGCCTTTCTTTTCTTTCGTTGGAAACTTGTTCCTGTGCTATACAGTGCGATATATCTCTTTTCAGTTTTCCTGTATTCCTAATAGTGCAAGTGACACACGTGTGATTTAGTTTCCATAGTAGTGCTTTGAGTTTATGTTTTTTCGTTAGAAACCAGTTAGGGTTAGTGTTAGGTTTAGGGTTAGGGTTAGGGTTAGTGTTAGGGTTAGGGTTAGGGTAGGGTTAGGGTTAGGGTTAGGGTTAGGGTTAGGGTTAGGGTAGGGTTAGGGTTAGGGTTAGGGTTAGGGTTAGGGTTAGGGTTAGGGTTATATCACTTTTTAGTTTTCCTGTTATAATAATTGAACAGGCGACACATATGTGAATTAGTTTACAAAGTTGTGCTTTGCTTTTCTGTTAATTTGTTGGAAACTTGTTCCTGTGCTGTACAGTGCGTTATATCACTTTTAAGTTTTCCTGTTATAGTAATTGAACGGGCGACACACATGTGATTTAGTTTACAGAGTTGTGCTTTTCTTTTCTGTTCTTTCGATGGAAACTTGTTTCTGTGCAGTAAAGTGCGAGAAAACACTTTTCAGTTTTCCTGTATTCCTAATTAAGCGAGCGACACACATGTGATTCCGTTTAAAAGTAGTGCTTTGCTTTTCTTTTCTTTCGTTGGAAAGTTGTTCCTGTGCTGTACAGTGCGATATATCACTTTTCAGATTTCCTGTTATAATAATTGAACAGGCGACACGTATGTGAATTAGTTTACAAAGTAGTGCTTTCCTTTTCTGCTCTTTCGTTGGAAATTTGTTCGTGTGCTGTACAGTGCGATATATCACTTTTCAGTTTTCCTGTATTCCTAATTGAGCGAGCGACACACATGTGATTTAGTTTCCAAAGTAGTGCTTTGAGTGTATGTTTTTTCGTTGGAAAACAGTTAGAGTTAGGGTTAGGGTTAGGGTTAGGGTTAGGGTGGGGTTAGGGTTAGGGTTAGGGTTAGGGTTAGGGTAGGGTTAGGGTTAGGTTTAGGGTTAGGGTTATGGGTTAGGGTTAGGGATAGGGTTAGGGTTAGGGTTAGGGTAGGGTTAGGGTTAGGGTTAGGGTTAGGGTTAGGGTTAGGTTTAGGGTAGGGTTAGGGTTAGGGTTAGGTTTAGGGGTTAGGATTAGGGTTAGGGTTAGGGTTAGGGTTATATCACTTTTTAGTTTTCCTGTTATAATAATTGAACAGGCGACACATATGTGAATTAGTTTATAAAGTTGTGCTTTGCTTTTCTGTTCATTTGTTGGAAACTTGTTCCTGTGCTGTACAGTGCGTTATATCACTTTTAAGTTTTCCTGTTATAGTAACTGAACGGGCGACACGCATGTGATTTAGTTTACAGAGTTGTGCTTCTCTTTTCTGTTCTTTCGATGGAAACTTGTTTCTGTGCAGTAAAGTGCGAGAAAACACTTTTCAGTTTTCCTGTATTCCTAATTAAGCGAGCGACACACATGTGATTCCTTTTAAACGTAGTGCTTTGCTTTTCTTTTCTTTCGTTGGAAAGTTGTTCCTGTGCTGTACAGTGAGTTATATCACTTTTCAGTTTTCCTGTTTTAATAATTGAACGGGCGACACATATGTGATTTCGTTTACACCGTTGTGCTTTGCTTTTCTGTTCTTTCGATGGAAACTTGTTTCTGTGCCGTACAGTGCGAGATAACACTTTTCAGTTTTCCTGTATTCCTAATTGAGCGAGCGACGCCCATCTGATTCCGTTTAAAAGTAGTGCTTTGCTTTTCTTTTCTTTTGTTGGAAAGTTGTTCCTGTGCTGTACAGTGCGATATATCACTTTTCAGTTTTCCTGTTTTAATAATTGAACGGGCCACACATATGTGATATCGTTTACACAGTTGTGCTTTGCTTTTCTGTTCTTTCGATTGAAACTTGTTTCTGTGCCGTACAGTGCGAGATAACACTTTTTAGTTTTCCTGTATTCCTAATTGTGCGAGCGAAGCACATGTGATTCCATTTAAAAGTAGTGCTTTGCCTTTCTTTTTTTTCGTTGGAAACTTGTTCCTGTGCTATACAGTGCGATATATAACTTTTCAGTTTTCCTGTATTCCTAATAGTGCAAGTGACACACGTGTGATTTAGTTTCCAAAGTAGTGCTTTGAGATTATATTTTTTCGTTGGAAACCAGTTAGGGTTAGGGTTAGGTTTAGGGTTAGGGTTAGGGTTAGGGTTAGGGAAGGGTTAGGGTTAGGGTTAGGGTTAGGGTAGGGTTAGGGTTAGGGTTAGGGTTTAGGGTTAGGGTTAATGTTAGGGTTATATCACTTGTTAAGTTTTCCTGTTATAATAATTGAACAGGCGGCACGTAGGTGAATTAGTTTACAAAGTTGTGCTTTGCGTTTCTGTTCATTTTTTGGAAACTTGTTCCTGTGCTGTACAGTGCGTTATATCACTTTTAAGTTTTCCTGTTATAGTAATTGAACGGGCGACACGTATGTGATTTAGTTTACACAGTTGTGCTTTGCTTTTCTGTTCTTTCGATGGAAACTTGTTTCTGTGCCGTACAGTGCGAGAAAACACTTTTCAGTTTTCCTGTATTCCTAATTAAGCAAGCGACACACATGTGATTCCTTTTAAACGTAGTGCTTTGCTTTTCTTTTCTTTCGTTGGAAAGTTGTTCCTGTGCTGTACAGTGAGTTATATCAGTTTTCAGTTTTCCTGTTTTAATAATTGAACGGGCGACACATATGTGATTTCGTTTACACCGTTGTGCTTTGCTTTTCTGTTCTTTCGATGGAAACTTGTTTCTGTGCCGTACAGTGCGAGATAACACTTTTCAGTTTTCCTGTATTCCTAATTGAGCGAGCGACGCCCATCTGATTCCGTTTAAAAGTAGTGCTTTGCTTTTCTTTTCTTTTGTTGGAAAGTTGTTCCTGTGCTGTACAGTGCGATATATCACTTTTCAGTTTTCCTGTTTTAATAATTGAACGGGCGACACATATGTGATATCGTTTACACAGTTGTGCTTTGCTTTTCTGTTCTTTCGATTGAAACTTGTTTCTGTGCCGTACAGTGCGAGATAACACTTTTTAGTTTTCCTGTATTCCTAATTGAGCGAGCGACACACATGTGAGTTAGTTTACAAAGTAGTGCTTTGAGTGTATGTTTTTTCGTTGGAAAACAGTTAGGGTTAGGGTTAGGGTTAGGGTTAGGGTTAGGGTTAGGGTTAGGGTTAGGTTTAGGGTAGGGTTAGGGTTAGGGTTAGGGTTAGGGTTAGGGTTAGGGTAGGGTTAGGTTTAGGGTTAGGGTTAGGGTTAGGGGTTAGGGTTAGGGTTAGGGTTAGGGTTAGGTTTATATCACTTTTTAGTTTTCCTGTTATAATAATTGAACAGGCGACACATATGTGAATTAGTTTACAAAGTCGTGCTTTGCTTTTCTGTTCATTTGTTGGAAACTTGTTCCTGTGCTGTACAGTGCGTTATATCACTTTTAAGTTTTCCTGTTATAGTAACTGAACGGGCGACACGCATGTGATTTAGTTTACAGAGTTGTGCTTTTCTTTTCTGTTCTTTCGATGGAAACTTGTTTCTGTGGAGTAAAGTGCGAGAAAACACTTTTCAGTTTTCCTGTATTCCTAATTGAGCGAGCGACACACATGTGATTTAGTTTACAAAATAGTGCTTTGCGTTTCTGTTCTTCTTTTGGAAACTTGTTTCTCTGCTGTACAGTGCGTTATATCACTTTTCAGTTTTCCTGTTATAGTAATTGAAAAGGCGACACTTATGTGATTTAGTTTTCACAGTTATCGTTTGCTTTTCGGTTCTTTCGATGGAAACTTGTTTCTGTGCAGTAAAGTGCGAGATCACACTTTTCAGTTTTCCTGTATTCCTAATTGAGCCAGCGACGCCCATCTGATTCCGTTTAAAAGTAGTGCTTTGCTTTTCTTTTCTTTTGTTGGAAAGTTGTTCCTGTGCTGTACAGTGCGATATATCACTTTTTAGTTTTCCTGTTTTAATAATTGAACGGGTGACACATATGTGATTTCGTTTACACAGTTGTGCTTTGCTTTTCTGTTCTTTCGATGGAAACTTGTTTTTGTGCCGTACAGTGCGAGATAACACTTTTTAGTTTTCCTGTATTCCTAAATGTGCGAGCGAAGCACATGTGATTCCGTTTAAAAGTAGTGCTTTGCCGTTCTTTTCTTTCGTTGGAAACTTGTTCCTGTGCTATACAGTGCGATATATCACTTTTCAGTTTTCCTGTATTCCTAATAGTGGAAGTGACACACATGTGATTTAGTTTCCAAAGTAGTGCTTTGAGATTATGTTTTTTCCTTGGAAACCAGTTAGGGTTAGGTTAGGGTTAGGGTTAGGTTTAGGGTTAGGGTTAGGGTTAGTGTAAGGGTTAGGGTTAGGGTTAGGTTAGGGTTAGGGTTAGGGTTAGGGTTAGGGTTAGTGTTAGGTTTAGGTTTAGGGTTAGGGTAGGGTTAGGGTTAGGGTTATATCACTTGTTAGTTTTCCTGTTATAATAATTGAACTGGAGACACGTATGTGAATTAGTTTACAAAGTTGTGCTTTAGGTTTCTGTTCATTTTTTGGAAACTTGTTCCTGTGCTGTACAGTGTGTTATATCACTTTTCAGTTTTCCTGTTTTAATAATTGAACTGGCGAGACATATGTGATTTCGTTTACACAGTTGTGCTTTGCTTTTCTGTTCTTTCGATGGAAACTTGTTTCTGTGCCGTACAGTGCGAGAAAACACTTTTCAGTTTTCCTGTATTCCTAATTAAGCGAGCGACACACATGTGATTCCGTTTCAACGTAGTGCTTTGCTTTTCTTTTCTTTCGTTGGAAAGTTGTTCCTGTGCTGTACAGTGCGATATATCACTTTTCAGATTTCCTGTTATAATATTTGAACAGGCGACACGTATGTGAATTAGTTTACAAAGTAGTGCTTTCCCTTTCTGTTCTTTCGTTGGAAATTTGTTCGTTTGCTGTACAGTGCGATATAACACTTTTCAGTTTTCCTGTATTCCTAATTGAGCGAGCGACACACATGTGATTTAGTTTCCAAAGTAGTGCTTTCAGTGTATGTTTTTTCGTTGGAAACCAGTTAGAGTTAGGGTTAGGGCTAGGGTTAGGGTTAGGGTTAGGGTTAGGGTTAGGGTAGGGTTAGGGTTAGGGTTAGGGTTAGGGTTAGGGTTAGGGTAGGGTTAGGGTTAGGGTTAGGGTTAGGGTTAGGGTAGGGTTAGGGTTAGGGTTAGGGTTAGGGTTAGGGTTAGGGTTAGGGGTTAGCGTTAGGGTTAGTTTTAGGGTTATATCACTTGTTAAGTTTTCCTGTTATAATAATTGAACAGGCGACACGAATGTGAATTAGTTTACAAAGTTGTGCTTTGCGTTTCTGTTCATTTTTTGGAAACTTGTTCCTGTGCTATACAGTGCGTTATATCACTTTTAAGTTTTCCTGTTATAGTAATTGAACGGGCGACACGTATGTGATTTAGTTTACACAGTTGTGCTTTGCTTTTCTGTTCTTTCCATGGAAACTTGTTTCTGTGCCGTACAGTGCGAGAAAACACTTTTCAGTTTTCCTGTATTCCTAATTAAGCGAGCGACACACATGTGATTCCGTTTAAACGTAGTGCTTTGCTTTGCTTTTCTTTCGTTGGAAAGTTGTTCCTGTGCTGTACAGTGCGTTATATCACTTTTCAGTTTTCCTGTATTCCTAATTGAGCGAGCGACACACATGTGATTTAGTTTACAAAGTAGTGCTTTGAGTGTATGTTTTTTCGTTGGAAAACAGTTAGAGTTAGGGTTAGGGTTAGGGTTAGGCTTAGGGTTAGGGTTAGGGTAGGGTTAGGGTTAGGGTTAGGGTTAGGGTTAGGGTAGGGTTAGGGTTAGGGTTAGGGTTAGGGTAGGGTTAGGGGTTAGGGTTAGGGTTAGGGTTAGGGGTTAGGGTTAGGGTTAGGGTTATATCACTTTTTAGTTTTCCTGTTATAATTGAACAGGCGACAAATATGTGAATTAGTTTACAAAGTTGTGCTTTGCTTTTCTGTTCATTTGTTGGAAACTTGTTCCTGTGCTGTACAGTGCGTTATATCACTTTTAAGTTTTCCTGTTATAGTAACTGAACGGGCGACACGCATGTGATTTACTTTACAGAGTTGTGCTTTTCTTTTCTGTTCTTTCGATGGAAACTTGTTTCTGTGCAGTAAAGTGCGAGAAAACACTTTTCAGTTTTCCTGTATTCCTAATTGAGCGAGCGACACACATGTGATTTAGTTTACGAAATAGTGCTTTCCGTTTCTGTTCTTCTTTTGGAAACTTGTTTCTCTGCTGTACAGTGCGTTATATCACTTTTCAGTTTTCCTGTTATAGTAATTGAAAAGGCGACACTTATGTGATTTAGTTTTCACAGTTATCCTTTGCTTTTCTGTTCTTTCGATGGAAACTTGTTTCTGTGCAGTAAAGTGTGAGATAACACTTTTCAGTTTTCCTGTATTCCTAATTGAGCGAGCGACGCCCATCTGATTCCGTTTTAAAGTAGTGCTTTGCTTTTCTTTTCTTTTGTTGGAAAGTTGTTCCTGTGCTGTACAGTGCGATATATCACTTTTCAGTTTTCCTGTATTCCTAATAGTGCAAGTGACACACATGTGATTTAGTTTCCAAAGTAGTGCTTTGAGATTATGGTTTTTCCTTGGAAACCAGTTAGGGTTAGGGTTAGGTTTAGGGTTAGGGTTAGGGTTAGGGTTAGGGTAGGGTTAGGGTTAGGGTTAGGGTTAGGGTTAGGGTAGGGTTGGGGTTAGGGTTAGGGTTAGGGTTAGGGGTTAGGGTTAGGGTTAGTGTTAGGGTTATATCACTTGTTAAGTTTTCCTGTTATAATAATTGAACAGGCGACACGTATGTGAATTAGTTTACAAAGTTGTGCTTTGCGTTTCTGTTCATTTTTTGGAAACTTGTTCCTGTGCTGTACAGTGCGTTATATCACTTTTAAGTTTTCCTGTTATAGTAATTGAACGGGCGACACGTATGTGATTTAGTTTACACAGTTGTGCTTTGCTTTTCTGTTCTTTCGATGGAAACTTGTTTCTGTGCCGTACAGTGCGAGATAACACTTTTCAGTTTTCCTGTATTCCTAATTGAGCGAGCGACGCCCATCTGATTCCGTTTAAAAGTAGTGCTTTGCTTTTCTTTTCTTTTGTTGGAAAGTTGTTCCTGTGCTGTACAGTGCGATATATCACTTTTCAGTTTTCCTGTTTTAATAATTGAACGGGCGACACATATGTGATATCGTTTACACAGTTGTGCTTTGCTTTTCTGTTCTTTCGATTGAAACTTGTTTCTGTGCCGTACAGTGCGAGATAACACTTTTTAGTTTTCCTGTATTCCTAATTGAGCGAGCGACACACATGTGAGTTAGTTTACAAAGTAGTGCTTTGAGTGTATGTTTTTTCGTTGGAAAACAGTTAGGGTTAGGGTTAGGGTTAGGGTTAGGGTTAGGGTTAGGGTTAGGGTTAGGTTTAGGGTAGGGTTAGGGTTAGGGTTAGGGTTAGGGTTAGGGTTAGGGTAGGGTTAGGTTTAGGGTTAGGGTTAGGGTTAGGGGTTAGGGTTAGGGTTAGGGTTAGGGTTAGGTTTATATCACTTTTTAGTTTTCCTGTTATAATAATTGAACAGGCGACACATATGTGAATTAGTTTACAAAGTTGTGCTTTGCTTTTCTGTTCATTTGTTGGAAACTTGTTCCTGTGCTGTACAGTGCGTTATATCACTTTTAAGTTTTCCTGTTATAGTAACTGAACGGGCGACACGCATGTGATTTAGTTTACAGAGTTGTGCTTTTCTTTTCTGTTCTTTCGATGGAAACTTGTTTCTGTGGAGTAAAGTGCGAGAAAACACTTTTCAGTTTTCCTGTATTCCTAATTGAGCGAGCGACACACATGTGATTTAGTTTACAAAATAGTGCTTTGCGTTTCTGTTCTTCTTTTGGAAACTTGTTTCTCTGCTGTACAGTGCGTTATATCACTTTTCAGTTTTCCTGTTATAGTAATTGAAAAGGCGACACTTATGTGATTTAGTTTTCACAGTTATCGTTTGCTTTTCGGTTCTTTAGATGGAAACTTGTTTCTGTGCAGTAAAGTGCGAGATCACACTTTTCAGTTTTCCTGTATTCCTAATTGAGCCAGCGACGCCCATCTGATTCCGTTTAAAAGTAGTGCTTTGCTTTTCTTTTCTTTTGTTGGAAAGTTGTTCCTGTGCTGTACAGTGCGATATATCACTTTTTAGTTTTCCTGTTTTAATAATTGAACGGGTGACACATATGTGATTTCGTTTACACAGTTGTGCTTTGCTTTTCTGTTCTTTCGATGGAAACTTGTTTTTGTGCCGTACAGTGCGAGATAACACTTTTTAGTTTTCCTGTATTCCTAAATGTGCGAGCGAAGCACATGTGATTCCGTTTAAAAGTAGTGCTTTGCCGTTCTTTTCTTTCATTGGAAACTTGTTCCTGTGCTATACAGTGCGATATATCACTTTTCAGTTTTCCTGTATTCCTAATAGTGGAAGTGACACACATGTGATTTAGTTTCCAAAGTAGTGCTTTGAGATTATGTTTTTTCCTTGGAAACCAGTTAGGGTTAGGTTAGGGTTAGGGTTAGGTTTAGGGTTAGGGTTAGGGTTAGTGTAAGGGTTAGGGTTAGGGTTAGGTTAGGGTTAGGGTTAGGGTTAGGGTTAGGGTTAGTGTTAGGTTTAGGTTTAGAGTTAGGGTAGGGTTAGGGTTAGGGTTATATCACTTGTTAGTTTTCGTGTTATAATAATTGAACTGGAGACACGTATGTGAATTAGTTTACAAAGTTGTGCTTTAGGTTTCTGTTCATTTTTTGGAAACTTGTTCCTGTGCTGTACAGTGTGTTATATCACTTTTCAGTTTTCCTGTTTTAATAATTGAACTGGCGAGACATATGTGATTTCGTTTACACAGTTGTGCTTTGCTTTTCTGTTCTTTCGATGGAAACTTGTTTCTGTGCCGTACAGTGCGAGAAAACACTTTTCAGTTTTCCTGTATTCCTAATTAAGCGAGCGACACACATGTGATTCCGTTTCAACGTAGTGCTTTGCTTTTCTTTTCTTTCGTTGGAAAGTTGTTCCTGTGCTGTACAGTGCGATATATCACTTTTCAGATTTCCTGTTATAATATTTGAACAGGCGACACGTATGTGAATTAGTTTACAAAGTAGTGCTTTCCCTTTCTGTTCTTTCGTTGGAAATTTGTTCGTTTGCTGTACAGTGCGATATAACACTTTTCAGTTTTCCTGTATTCCTAATTGAGCGAGCGACACACATGTGATTTAGTTTCCAAAGTAGTGCTTTCAGTGTATGTTTTTTCGTTGGAAACCAGTTAGAGTTAGGGTTAGGGCTAGGGTTAGGGTTAGGGTTAGGGTTAGGGTTAGGGTAGGGTTAGGGTTAGGGTTAGGGTTAGGGTTAGGGTTAGGGTAGGGTTAGGGTTAGGGTTAGGGTTAGGGTTAGGGTTAGGGTAGGGTTAGGGTTAGGGTTAGGGTTAGGGTTAGGGGTTAGCGTTAGGGTTAGTTTTAGGGTTATATCACTTGTTAAGTTTTCCTGTTATAATAATTGAACAGGCGACACGAATGTGAATTAGTTTACAAAGTTGTGCTTTGCGTTTCTGTTCATTTTTTGGAAACTTGTTCCTGTGCTATACAGTGCGTTATATCACTTTTAAGTTTTCCTGTTATAGTAATTGAACGGGCGACACGTATGTGATTTAGTTTACACAGTTGTGCTTTGCTTTTCTGTTCTTTCCATGGAAACTTGTTTCTGTGCCGTACAGTGCGAGAAAACACTTTTCAGTTTTCCTGTATTCCTAATTAAGCGAGCGACACACATGTGATTCCGTTTAAACGTAGTGCTTTGCTTTGCTTTTCTTTCGTTGGAAAGTTGTTCCTGTGCTGTACAGTGCGTTATATCACTTTTCAGTTTTCCTGTATTCCTAATTGAGCGAGCGACACACATGTGATTTAGTTTACAAAGTAGTGCTTTGAGTGTATGTTTTTTCGTTGGAAAACAGTTAGAGTTAGGGTTAGGGTTAGGGTTAGGCTTAGGGTTAGGGTTAGGGTAGGGTTAGGGTTAGGGTTAGGGTTAGGGTTAGGGTAGGGTTAGGGTTAGGGTTAGGGTTAGGGTAGGGTTAGGGGTTAGGGTTAGGGTTAGGGTTAGGGGTTAGGGTTAGGGTTAGGGTTATATCACTTTTTAGTTTTCCTGTTATAATAATTGAACAGGCGACAAATATGTGAATTAGTTTACAAAGTTGTGCTTTGCTTTTCTGTTCATTTGTTGGAAACTTGTTCCTGTGCTGTACAGTGCGTTATATCACTTTTAAGTTTTCCTGTTATAGTAACTGAACGGGCGACACGCATGTGATTTACTTTACAGAGTTGTGCTTTTCTTTTCTGTTCTTTCGATGGAAACTTGTTTCTGTGCAGTAAAGTGCGAGAAAACACTTTTCAGTTTTCCTGTATTCCTAATTGAGCGAGCGACACACATGTGATTTAGTTTACGAAATAGTGCTTTCCGTTTCTGTTCTTCTTTTGGAAACTTGTTTCTCTGCTGTACAGTGCGTTATATCACTTTTCAGTTTTCCTGTTATAGTAATTGAAAAGGCGACACTTATGTGATTTAGTTTTCACAGTTATCCTTTGCTTTTCTGTTCTTTCGATGGAAACTTGTTTCTGTGCAGTAAAGTGTGAGATAACACTTTTCAGTTTTCCTGTATTCCTAATTGAGCGAGCGACGCCCATCTGATTCCGTTTTAAAGTAGTGCTTTGCTTTTCTTTTCTTTTGTTGGAAAGTTGTTCCTGTGCTGTACAGTGCGATATATCACTTTTCAGTTTTCCTGTATTCCTAATAGTGCAAGTGACACACATGTGATTTAGTTTCCAAAGTAGTGCTTTGAGATTATGGTTTTTCCTTGGAAACCAGTTAGGGTTAGGGTTAGGTTTAGGGTTAGGGTTAGGGTTAGGGTTAGGGTAGGGTTAGGGTTAGGGTTAGGGTTAGGGTTAGGGTAGGGTTGGGGTTAGGGTTAGGGTTAGGGTTAGGGGTTAGGGTTAGGGTTAGTGTTAGGGTTATATCACTTGTTAAGTTTTCCTGTTATAATAATTGAACAGGCGACACGTATGTGAATTAGTTTACAAAGTTGTGCTTTGCGTTTCTGTTCATTTTTTGGAAACTTGTTCCTGTGCTGTACAGTGCGTTATATCACTTTTAAGTTTTCCTGTTATAGTAATTGAACGGGCGACACGTATGTGATTTAGTTTACACAGTTGTGCTTTGCTTTTCTGTTCTTTCGATGGAAACTTGTTTCTGTGCCGTACAGTGCGAGATAACACTTTTTAGTTTTCCTGTATTCCTAATTGTGCGATCGAAGCACATGTGATTCCGTTTAAAAGTAGTGCTTTGCCTTTCTTTTCTTTCGTTGGAAACTTGTTTCTGTGCTATACAGTGCGATATATTTCTTTTCAGTTTTCCTGTATTCCTAATAGTGCAAGTGACACACATGTGATTTAGTTTCCAAAGTAGTGCTTTGAGTTTATGTTTTTTCGTTAGAAACCAGTTAGGGTTAGGGTTAGTTTTAGGGTTAGGGTTAGGGTTAGTGTTAGGGTTAGGGTAGGGTTAGGGTTAGGGTTAGGGTTAGGGTTAGGGTTAGGGTAGGGTTAGGGTTAGGGTTAGGGTTAGAGTTAGGGTTAGGGTTAGGGGTTAGGGTTAGGGTTAGGGTTAGGGTTAGGGTTATATCACTTGTTAGTTTTCCTGTTATACTAATTGAACTGGAGACACGTATGTGAATAGTGTACAAAGTTGTGCTTTGCGTTTCTGTTCATTTTTTGGAAACTTGTTCCTGTGCTGTACAGTGTGTTATATCACTTTTCAGTTTTCCTGTTTTAATAATTGAAAGGGCGACACATATGTGATTTCGTTTACACACTTGTCCTTTGCCTTTCTTTTCTTTCGTTGGAAAGTTGTTCCTGTGCTGTACAGTGCGATATATCACTTTTCAGATTTCCTGTATTCCTAATTGAGCGAGCGACACACATGTGATTTAGTTTACAAAGTAGTGCTTTGAGTGTATGTTTTTTCGTTGGAAAACAGAGTTAGGGTTAGGGTTAGGGTTAGGGTTAGGGTTAGGGTAGGGTTAGGGTTAGGGTTAGGGTTAGGGTTAGGGTAGGGTTAGGGTTAGGGTTAGGGTTAGGGTTAGGGGTTAGGGTTAGGGTTAGGGTTAGGGGTGAGGGTTAGGGTTAGGGTTATATCACTTTTTAGTTTTCCTGTTATAATAATTGAACAGGCGACAAATATGTGAATTAGTTTACAAAGTTGTGCTTTTCTTTTCTGTGCATTTGTTGGAAACTTGTTCCTGTGCTGTATAGTGCGTTATATCACTTTTAAGTTTTCTTGTTATAGTAACTGAACGGGCGACACGCATGTGATTTAGTTTACAGAGTTGTGCTTTGCTTTTCTGTTCTTTCGATGGAAACTTGTTTCTGTGCAGTAAAGTGCGAGAAAACACTTTTCAGTTTTCCTGTATTCCTAATTGAGCGAGCGACACACGTGATTTAGTTTACGAAATAGTGCTTTGCGTTTCTCTTCTTCTTTTGGAAACTTGTTTCTCTGCTGTACAGTGCGTTATATCACTTTTCAGTTTTCCTTTTATAGTAATTGAAAAGGCGACACTTATGTGATTTAGTTTTCACAGTTAACCTTTGCTTTTCTGTTCTTTCGATGGAAACTTGTTTCGGTGCAGTAAAGTGTGAGATAACACTTTTCAGTTTTCCCGTATTCCTAATTGTGCGATCGAAGCACATGTGATTCCGTTTAAAAGTAGTGCTTTGCCTTTCTTTTCTTTCGTTGGAAACTTGTTTCTGTGCTATACAGTGCGATATATTTCTTTTCAGTTTTCCTGTATTCCTAATAGTGCAAGTGACACACATGTGATTTAGTTTCCAAAGTAGTGCTTTGAGTTTATGTTTTTTCGTTGGAAACCAGTTAGGGTTAAGGTTAGGGTTAGGTTTATGGTTAGGGTTAGGGTTAGGTTTAGGGTAGGGTTAGGGTTAGGGTTAGGGTTAGGTTTAGGGTAGGTTTAGGGTTAGGGTTAGGGTAGGGTTAGGGTTAGGGTTAGGGTTAGGGTTAGGGTTAGGGATAGGGTTAGGGTTAGGGTAGGGTTAGGGTTAGGGTTAGTGTTACGTTTAGGGTTAGATTTAGGGGTTAGGGTTAGGGTTAGGGTTAGGGTTATATCACTTGTTAGTTTTCCTGTTATAATAATTGAACAGGCGACACATATGTGAATTAGTTTACAAAGTTGTGCTTTGCTTTTCTGTTCATTTGTTGGAAACTTGTTCCTGTGCTGTACAGTGCGTTATATCACTTTTAAGTTTTCCTGTTATAGTAACTGAACGGGCGACACGCATGTGATTTAGTTTACAGAGTTGTGCTTTTCTTTTCTGTTCTTTCGATGGAAACTTGTTTCTGTGGAGTAAAGTGCGAGAAAACACTTTTCAGTTTTCCTGTATTCCTAATTGAGCGAGCGACACACATGTGATTTAGTTTACAAAATAGTGCTTTGCGTTTCTGTTCTTCTTTTGGAAACTTGTTTCTCTGCTGTACAGTGCGTTATATCACTTTTCAGTTTTCCTGTTATAGTAATTGAAAAGGCGACACTTATGTGATTTAGTTTTCACAGTTATCCTTTGCTTTTCGGTTCTTTCGATGGAAACTTGTTTCTGTGCAGTAAAGTGCGAGATCACACTTTTCAGTTTTCCTGTATTCCTAATTGAGCGAGCGACGCCCATCTGATTCCGTTTAAAAGTAGTGCTTTGCTTTTCTTTTCTTTTGTTGGAAAGTTGTTCCTGTGCTGTACAGTGCGATATATCACTTTTTAGTTTTCCTGTTTTAATAATTGAACGGGTGACACATATGTGATTTCGTTTACACAGTTGTGCTTTGCTTTTCTGTTCTTTCGATGGAAACTTGTTTTTGTGCCGTACAGTGCGAGATAACACTTTTTAGTTTTCCTGTATTCCTAAATGTGCGAGCGAAGCACATGTGATTCCGTTTAAAAGTAGTGCTTTGCCGTTCTTTTCTTTCGTTGGAAACTTGTTCCTGTGCTATACAGTGCGATATATCACTTTTCAGTTTTCCTGTATTCCTAATAGTGGAAGTGACACTCATGTGATTTAGTTTCCAAAGTAGTGCTTTGAGATTATGTTTTTTCCTTGGAAACCAGTTAGGGTTAGGTTAGGGTTAGGGTTAGGTTTAGGGTTAGGGTTAGGGTTAGTGTAAGGGTTAGGGTTAGGGTTAGGTTAGGGTTAGGGTTAGGGTTAGGGTTAGTGTTAGGTTTAGGTTTAGGGTTAGGGTAGGGTTAGGGTTAGGGTTATATCACTTGTTAGTTTTCCTGTTATAATAATTGAACTGGAGACACGTATGTGAATTAGTTTACAAAGTTGTGCTTTAGGTTTCTGTTCATTTTTTGGAAACTTGTTCCTGTGCTGTACAGTGCGTTATATCACTTTTCAGTTTTCCTGTTTTAATAATTGAACTGGCGAGACATATGTGATTTCGTTTACACAGTTGTGCTTTGCTTTTCTGTTCTTTCGATGGAAACTTGTTTCTGTGCCGTACAGTGCGAGAAAACACTTTTCAGTTTTCCTGTATTCCTAATTAAGCGAGCGACACACATGTGATTCCGTTTAAACGTAGTGCTTTGCTTTTCTTTTCTTTCGTTGGAAAGTTGTTCCTGTGCTGTACAGTGCGATATATCACTTTTCAGATTTCCTGTTATAATATTTGAACAGGCGACACGTATGTGAATTAGTTTACAAAGTAGTGCTTTCCCTTTCTGTTCTTTCGTTGGAAATTTGTTCGTTTGCTGTACAGTGCGATATAACACTTTTCAGTTTTCCTGTATTCCTAATTGAGCGAGCGACACACATGTGATTTAGTTTCCAAAGTAGTGCTTTCAGTGTATGTTTTTTCGTTGGAAACCAGTTAGAGTTAGGGTTAGGGCTAGGGTTAGGGTTAGGGTTAGGGTTAGGGTTAGGGTAGGGTTAGGGTTAGGGTTAGGGTTAGGGTTAGGGTAGGGTTAGGGTTAGGGTTAGGGTTAGGGTTAGGGTTAGGGTAGGGTTAGGGTTAGGGTTAGGGTTAGGGTTAGGGGTTAGCGTTAGGGTTAGTTTTAAGGTTATATCACTTGTTAAGTTTTCCTGTTATAATAATTGAACAGGCGACACGAATGTGAATTAGTTTACAAAGTTGTGCTTTGCGTTTCTGTTCATTTTTTGGAAACTTGTTCCTGTGCTATACAGTGCGTTATATCACTTTTAAGTTTTCCTGTTATAGTAATTGAACGGGCGACACGTATGTGATTTAGTTTACACAGTTGTGCTTTGCTTTTCTGTTCTTTCCATGGAAACTTGTTTCTGTGCCGTACAGTGCGAGAAAACACTTTTCAGTTTTCCTGTATTCCTAATTAAGCGAGCGACACACATGTGATTCCGTTTAAACGTAGTGCTTTGCTTTGCTTTTCTTTCGTTGGAAAGTTGTTCCTGTGCTGTACAGTGCGTTATATCACTTTTCAGTTTTCCTGTATTCCTAATTGAGCGAGCGACACACATGTGATTTAGTTTACAAAGTAGTGCTTTGAGTGTATGTTTTTTCGTTGGAAAACAGTTAGGGTTAGGGTTAGGGTTAGGGTTAGGCTTAGGGTTAGGGTTAGGGTAGGGTTAGGGTTAGGGTTAGGGTTAGGGTTAGGGTTAGGGTAGGGTTAGGGTTAGGGTTAGGGTTAGGGTAGGGTTAGGGGTTAGGGTTAGGGTTAGGGTTAGGGGTTAGGGTTAGGGTTAGTGTTAGGGTTATATCACTTGTTAAGTTTTCCTGTTATAATAATTGAACAGGCGACACGTATGTGAATTAGTTTACAAAGTTGTGCTTTGCGTTTCTGTTCATTTTTTGGAAACTTGTTCCTGTGCTGTACAGTGCGTTATATCACTTTTAAGTTTTCCTGTTATAGTAATTGAACGGGCGACACGTATGTGATTTAGTTTACACAGTTGTGCTTTGCTTTTCTGTTCTTTCGATGGAAACTTGTTTCTGTGCCGTACAGTGCGAGATAACACTTTTTAGTTTTCCTGTATTCCTAATTGTGCGATCGAAGCACATGTGATTCCGTTTAAAAGTAGTGCTTTGCCTTTCTTTTCTTTCGTTGGAAACTTGTTTCTGTGCTATACAGTGCGATATATTTCTTTTCAGTTTTCCTGTATTCCTAATAGTGCAAGTGACACACATGTGATTTAGTTTCCAAAGTAGTGCTTTGAGTTTATGTTTTTTCGTTAGAAACCAGTTAGGGTTAGGGTTAGTTTTAGGGTTAGGGTTAGGGTTAGTGTTAGGGTTAGGGTAGGGTTAGGGTTAGGGTTAGGGTTAGGGTTAGGGTTAGGGTAGGGTTAGGGTTAGGGTTAGGGTTAGAGTTAGGGTTAGGGTTAGGGGTTAGGGTTAGGGTTAGGGTTAGGGTTAGGGTTATATCACTTGTTAGTTTTCCTGTTATACTAATTGAACTGGAGACACGTATGTGAATAGTGTACAAAGTTGTGCTTTGCGTTTCTGTTCATTTTTTGGAAACTTGTTCCTGTGCTGTACAGTGTGTTATATCACTTTTCAGTTTTCCTGTTTTAATAATTGAAAGGGCGACACATATGTGATTTCGTTTACACACTTGTCCTTTGCCTTTCTTTTCTTTCGTTGGAAAGTTGTTCCTGTGCTGTACAGTGCGATATATCACTTTTCAGATTTCCTGTATTCCTAATTGAGCGAGCGACACACATGTGATTTAGTTTACAAAGTAGTGCTTTGAGTGTATGTTTTTTCGTTGGAAAACAGAGTTAGGGTTAGGGTTAGGGTTAGGGTTAGGGTTAGGGTTAGGGTAGGGTTAGGGTTAGGGTTAGGGTTAGGGTTAGGGTAGGGTTAGGGTTAGGGTTAGGGTTAGGGTTAGGGGTTAGGGTTAGGGTTAGGGTTAGGGGTGAGGGTTAGGGTTAGGGTTATATCACTTTTTAGTTTTCCTGTTATAATAATTGAACAGGCGACAAATATGTGAATTAGTTTACAAAGTTGTGCTTTTCTTTTCTGTGCATTTGTTGGAAACTTGTTCCTGTGCTGTATAGTGCGTTATATCACTTTTAAGTTTTCTTGTTATAGTAACTGAACGGGCGACACGCATGTGATTTAGTTTACAGAGTTGTGCTTTGCTTTTCTGTTCTTTCGATGGAAACTTGTTTCTGTGCAGTAAAGTGCGAGAAAACACTTTTCAGTTTTCCTGTATTCCTAATTGAGCGAGCGACACACGTGATTTAGTTTACGAAATAGTGCTTTGCGTTTCTCTTCTTCTTTTGGAAACTTGTTTCTCTGCTGTACAGTGCGTTATATCACTTTTCAGTTTTCCTTTTATAGTAATTGAAAAGGCGACACTTATGTGATTTAGTTTTCACAGTTAACCTTTGCTTTTCTGTTCTTTCGATGGAAACTTGTTTCGGTGCAGTAAAGTGTGAGATAACACTTTTCAGTTTTCCCGTATTCCTAATTGTGCGATCGAAGCACATGTGATTCCGTTTAAAAGTAGTGCTTTGCCTTTCTTTTCTTTCGTTGGAAACTTGTTTCTGTGCTATACAGTGCGATATATTTCTTTTCAGTTTTCCTGTATTCCTAATAGTGCAAGTGACACACATGTGATTTAGTTTCCAAAGTAGTGCTTTGAGTTTATGTTTTTTCGTTGGAAACCAGTTAGGGTTAAGGTTAGGGTTAGGTTTATGGTTAGGGTTAGGGTTAGGTTTAGGGTAGGGTTAGGGTTAGGGTTAGGGTTAGGTTTAGGGTAGGTTTAGGGTTAGGGTTAGGGTAGGGTTAGGGTTAGGGTTAGGGTAGGGTTAGGGTTAGGGTTAGGGTTAGGGATAGGGTTAGGGTTAGGGTAGGGTTAGGGTTAGGGTTAGTGTTACGTTTAGGGTTAGATTTAGGGGTTAGGGTTAGGGTTAGGGTTAGGGTTATATCACTTGTTAGTTTTCCTGTTATAATAATTGAACAGGCGACACGTATGTGAATTAGTTTACAAAGTTGTGCTTTGCTTTTCTGTTCATTTGTTGGAAACTTGTTCCTGTGCTGTACAGTGCGTTATATCACTTTTAAGTTTTCCTGTTATAGTAACTGAACGGGCGACACGCATGTGATTTAGTTTACAGAGTTGTGCTTTTCTTTTCTGTTCTTTCGATGGAAACTTGTTTCTGTGGAGTAAAGTGCGAGAAAACACTTTTCAGTTTTCCTGTATTCCTAATTGAGCGAGCGACACACATGTGATTTAGTTTACAAAATAGTGCTTTGCGTTTCTGTTCTTCTTTTGGAAACTTGTTTCTCTGCTGTACAGTGCGTTATATCACTTTTCAGTTTTCCTGTTATAGTAATTGAAAAGGCGACACTTATGTGATTTAGTTTTCACAGTTATCCTTTGCTTTTCGGTTCTTTCGATGGAAACTTGTTTCTGTGCAGTAAAGTGCGAGATCACACTTTTCAGTTTTCCTGTATTCCTAATTGAGCGAGCGACGCCCATCTGATTCCGTTTAAAAGTAGTGCTTTGCTTTTCTTTTCTTTTGTTGGAAAGTTGTTCCTGTGCTGTACAGTGCGATATATCACTTTTTAGTTTTCCTGTTTTAATAATTGAACGGGTGACACATATGTGATTTCGTTTACACAGTTGTGCTTTGCTTTTCTGTTCTTTCGATGGAAACTTGTTTTTGTGCCGTACAGTGCGAGATAACACTTTTTAGTTTTCCTGTATTCCTAAATGTGCGAGCGAAGCACATGTGATTCCGTTTAAAAGTAGTGCTTTGCCGTTCTTTTCTTTCGTTGGAAACTTGTTCCTGTGCTATACAGTGCGATATATCACTTTTCAGTTTTCCTGTATTCCTAATAGTGGAAGTGACACTCATGTGATTTAGTTTCCAAAGTAGTGCTTTGAGATTATGTTTTTTCCTTGGAAACCAGTTAGGGTTAGGTTAGGGTTAGGGTTAGGTTTAGGGTTAGGGTTAGGGTTAGTGTAAGGGTTAGGGTTAGGGTTAGGTTAGGGTTAGGGTTAGGGTTAGGGTTAGTGTTAGGTTTAGGTTTAGGGTTAGGGTAGGGTTAGGGTTAGGGTTATATCACTTGTTAGTTTTCCTGTTATAATAATTGAACTGGAGACACGTATGTGAATTAGTTTACAAAGTTGTGCTTTAGGTTTCTGTTCATTTTTTGGAAACTTGTTCCTGTGCTGTACAGTGCGTTATATCACTTTTCAGTTTTCCTGTTTTAATAATTGAACTGGCGAGACATATGTGATTTCGTTTACACAGTTGTGCTTTGCTTTTCTGTTCTTTCGATGGAAACTTGTTTCTGTGCCGTACAGTGCGAGAAAACACTTTTCAGTTTTCCTGTATTCCTAATTAAGCGAGCGACACACATGTGATTCTGTTTAAACGTAGTGCTTTGCTTTTCTTTTCTTTCGTTGGAAAGTTGTTCCTGTGCTGTACAGTGCGATATATCACTTTTCAGATTTCCTGTTATAATATTTGAACAGGCGACACGTATGTGAATTAGTTTACAAAGTAGTGCTTTCCCTTTCTGTTCTTTCGTTGGAAATTTGTTCGTTTGCTGTACAGTGCGATATAACACTTTTCAGTTTTCCTGTATTCCTAATTGAGCGAGCGACACACATGTGATTTAGTTTCCAAAGTAGTGCTTTCAGTGTATGTTTTTTCGTTGGAAACCAGTTAGAGTTAGGGTTAGGGCTAGGGTTAGGGTTAGGGTTAGGGTTAGGGTTAGGGTAGGGTTAGGGTTAGGGTTAGGGTTAGGGTTAGGGTTAGGGTAGGGTTAGGGTTAGGGTTAGGGTTAGGGTTAGGGTTAGGGTAGGGTTAGGGTTAGGGTTAGGGTTAGGGTTAGGGGTTAGCGTTAGGGTTAGTTTTAGGGTTATATCACTTGTTAAGTTTTCCTGTTATAATAATTGAACAGGCGACACGAATGTGAATTAGTTTACAAAGTTGTGCTTTGCGTTTCTGTTCATTTTTTGGAAACTTGTTCCTGTGCTATACAGTGCGTTATATCACTTTTAAGTTTTCCTGTTATAGTAATTGAACGGGCGACACGTATGTGATTTAGTTTACACAGTTGTGCTTTGCTTTTCTGTTCTTTCCATGGAAACTTGTTTCTGTGCCGTACAGTGCGAGAAAACACTTTTCAGTTTTCCTGTATTCCTAATTAAGCGAGCGACACACATGTGATTCCGTTTAAACGTAGTGCTTTGCTTTGCTTTTCTTTCGTTGGAAAGTTGTTCCTGTGCTGTACAGTGCGTTATATCACTTTTCAGTTTTCCTGTATTCCTAATTGAGCGAGCGACACACATGTGATTTAGTTTACAAAGTAGTGCTTTGAGTGTATGTTTTTTCGTTGGAAAACAGTTAGGGTTAGGGTTAGGGTTAGGGTTAGGCTTAGGGTTAGGGTTAGGGTAGGGTTAGGGTTAGGGTTAGGGTTAGGGTTAGGGTTAGGGTTAGGGTAGGGTTAGGGTTAGGGTTAGGGTTAGGGTAGGGTTAGGGGTTAGGGTTAGGGTTAGGGTTAGGGGTTAGGGTTAGGGTTAGGGTTATATCACTTTTTAGTTTTCCTGTTATAATAATTGAACAGGCGACAAATATGTGAATTAGTTTACAAAGTTGTGCTTTGCTTTTCTGTTCATTTGTTGGAAACTTGTTCCTGTGCTGTACAGTGCGTTATATCACTTTTAAGTTTTCCTGTTATAGTAACTGAACGGGCGACACGCATGTGATTTACTTTACAGAGTTGTGCTTTTCTTTTCTGTTCTTTCGATGGAAACTTGTTTCTGTGCAGTAAAGTGCGAGAAAACACTTTTCAGTTTTCCTGTATTCCTAATTGAGCGAGCGACACACATGTGATTTAGTTTACGAAATAGTGCTTTGCGTTTCTGTTCTTCTTTTGGAAACTTGTTTCTCTGCTGTACAGTGCGTTATATCACTTTTCAGTTTTCCTGTTATAGTAATTGAAAAGGCGACACTTATGTGATTTAGTTTTCACAGTTATCCTTTGCTTTTCTGTTCTTTCGATGGAAACTTGTTTCTGTGCAGTAAAGTGTGAGATAACACTTTTCAGTTTTCCTGTATTCCTAATTGAGCGAGCGACGCCCATCTGATTCCGTTTTAAAGTAGTGCTTTGCTTTTCTTTTCTTTTGTTGGAAAGTTGTTCCTGTGCTGTACAGTGCGATATATCACTTTTCAGTTTTCCTGTATTCCTAATAGTGCAAGTGACACACATGTGATTTAGTTTCCAAAGTAGTGCTTTGAGATTATGTTTTTTCCTTGGAAACCAGTTAGGGTTAGGGTTAGGTTTAGGGTTAGGTTTAGGGTTAGGGTTAGGGTAGGGTTAGGGTTAGGGTTAGGGTTAGGGTTAGGGTAGGGTTGGGGTTAGGGTTAGGGTTAGGGTTAGGGGTTAGGGTTAGGGTTAGTGTTAGGGTTATATCACTTGTTAAGTTTTCCTGTTATAATAATTGAACAGGCGACACGTATGTGAATTAGTTTACAAAGTTGTGCTTTGCGTTTCTGTTCATTTTTTGGAAACTTGTTCCTGTGCTGTACAGTGCGTTATATCACTTTTAAGTTTTCCTGTTATAGTAATTGAACGGGCGACACGTATGTGATTTAGTTTACACAGTTGTGCTTTGCTTTTCTGTTCTTTCGATGGAAACTTGTTTCTGTGCCGTACAGTGCGAGAAAACACTTTTCAGTTTTCCTGTATTCCTAATTGAGCGAGCGACACACATGTGATTTAGTTTACGAAATAGTGCTTTCCGTTTCTGTTCTTCTTTTGGAAACTTGTTTCTCTGCTGTACAGTGCGTTATATCACTTTTCAGTTTTCCTGTTATAGTAATTGAAAAGGCGACACTTATGTGATTTAGTTTTCACAGTTATCCTTTGCTTTTCTGTTCTTTCGATGGAAACTTGTTTCTGTGCAGTAAAGTGTGAGATAACACTTTTCAGTTTTCCTGTATTCCTAATTGAGCGAGCGACGCCCATCTGATTCCGTTTTAAAGTAGTGCTTTGCTTTTCTTTTCTTTTGTTGGAAAGTTGTTCCTGTGCTGTACAGTGCGATATATCACTTTTCAGTTTTCCTGTATTCCTAATAGTGCAAGTGACACACATGTGATTTAGTTTCCAAAGTAGTGCTTTGAGATTATGGTTTTTCCTTGGAAACCAGTTAGGGTTAGGGTTAGGTTTAGGGTTAGGGTTAGGGTTAGGGTTAGGGTAGGGTTAGGGTTAGGGTTAGGGTTAGGGTTAGGGTAGGGTTGGGGTTAGGGTTAGGGTTAGGGTTAGGGGTTAGGGTTAGGGTTAGTGTTAGGGTTATATCACTTGTTAAGTTTTCCTGTTATAATAATTGAACAGGCGACACGTATGTGAATTAGTTTACAAAGTTGTGCTTTGCGTTTCTGTTCATTTTTTGGAAACTTGTTCCTGTGCTGTACAGTGCGTTATATCACTTTTAAGTTTTCCTGTTATAGTAATTGAACGGGCGACACGTATGTGATTTAGTTTACACAGTTGTGCTTTGCTTTTCTGTTCTTTCGATGGAAACTTGTTTCTGTGCCGTACAGTGCGAGATAACACTTTTTAGTTTTCCTGTATTCCTAAATGTGCGATCGAAGCACATGTGATTCCGTTTAAAAGTAGTGCTTTGCCTTTCTTTTCTTTCGTTGGAAACTTGTTTCTGTGCTATACAGTGCGATACATTTCTTTTCAGTTTTCCTGTATTCCTAATAGTGCAAGTGACACACATGTGATTTAGTTTCCAAAGTAGTGCTTTGAGTTTATGTTTTTTCGTTAGAAACCAGTTAGGGTTAGGGTTAGTTTTAGGGTTAGGGTTAGGGTTAGTGTTAGGGTTAGGGTAGGGTTAGGGTTAGGGTTAGGGTTAGGGTTAGGGTAGGGTTAGGGTTAGGGTTAGGGTTAGAGTTAGGGTTAGGGTTAGGGGTTAGGGTTAGGGTTAGGGTTAGGGTTAGGGTTATATCACTTGTTAGTTTTCCTGTTATACTAATTGAACTGGAGACACGTATGTGAATAGTTTACAAAGTTGTGCTTTGCGTTTCTGTTCATTTTTTGGAAACTTGTTCCTGTGCTGTACAGTGTGTTATATCACTTTTCAGTTTTCCTGTTTTAATAATTGAAAGGGCGACACATATGTGATTTCGTTTACACACTTGTCCTTTGCCTTTCTTTTCTTTCGTTGGAAAGTTGTTCCTGTGCTGTACAGTGCGATATATCACTTTTCAGATTTCCTGTATTCCTAATTGAGCGAGCGACACACATGTGATTTAGTTTACAAAGTAGTGCTTTGAGTGTATGTTTTTTCGTTGGAAAACAGAGTTAGGGTTAGGGTTAGGGTTAGGGTTAGGGTTAGGGTAGGGTTAGGGTTAGGGTTAGGGTTAGGTTTAGGGTAGGGTTAGGGTTAGGGTTAGGGTTAGGGTTAGGGGTTAGGGTTAGGGTTAGGGTTAGGGGTGAGGGTTAGGGTTAGGGTTATATCACTTTTTAGTTTTCCTGTTATAATAATTGAACAGGCGACAAATATGTGAATTAGTTTACAAAGTTGTGCTTTTCTTTTCTGTGCATTTGTTGGAAACTTGTTCCTGTGCTGTATAGTGCGTTATATCACTTTTAAGTTTTCTTGTTATAGTAACTGAACGGGCGACACGCATGTGATTTAGTTTACAGAGTTGTGCTTTGCTTTTCTGTTCTTTCGATGGAAACTTGTTTCTGTGCAGTAAAGTGCGAGAAAACACTTTTCAGTTTTCCTGTATTCCTAATTGAGCGAGCGACACACGTGATTTAGTTTACGAAATAGTGCTTTGCGTTTCTCTTCTTCTTTTGGAAACTTGTTTCTCTGCTGTACAGTGCGTTATATCACTTTTCAGTTTTCCTTTTATAGTAATTGAAAAGGCGACACTTATGTGATTTAGTTTTCACAGTTATCCTTTGCTTTTCTGTTCTTTCGATGGAAACTTGTTTCGGTGCAGTAAAGTGTGAGATAACACTTTTCAGTTTTCCCGTATTCCTAATTGTGCGATCGAAGCACATGTGATTCCGTTTAAAAGTAGTGCTTTGCCTTTCTTTTCTTTCGTTGGAAACTTGTTTCTGTGCTATACAGTGCGATATATTTCTTTTCAGTTTTCCTGTATTCCTAATAGTGCAAGTGACACACATGTGATTTAGTTTCCAAAGTAGTGCTTTGAGTTTATGTTTTTTCGTTGGAAACCAGTTAGGGTTAAGGTTAGGGTTAGGTTTATGGTTAGGGTTAGGGTTAGGTTTAGGGTAGGGTTAGGGTTAGGGTTAGGGTTAGGTTTAGGGTAGGTTTAGGGTTAGGGTTAGGGTAGGGTTAGGGTTAGGGTTAGGGTAGGGTTAGGGTTAGGGTTAGGGTTAGGGATAGGGTTAGGGTTAGGGTAGGGTTAGGGTTAGGGTTAGTGTTACGTTTAGGGTTAGATTTAGGGGTTAGGGTTAGGGTTAGGGTTAGGGTTATATCACTTGTTAGTTTTCCTGTTATAATAATTGAACAGGCGACACGTATGTGAATTAGTTTACAAAGTTGTGCTTTGCTTTTCTGTTCATTTGTTGGAAACTTGTTCCTGTGCTGTACAGTGCGTTATATCACTTTTAAGTTTTCCTGTTATAGTAACTGAACGGGCGACACGCATGTGATTTAGTTTACAGAGTTGTGCTTTTCTTTTCTGTTCTTTCGATGGAAACTTGTTTCTGTGGAGTAAAGTGCGAGAAAACACTTTTCAGTTTTCCTGTATTCCTAATTGAGCGAGCGACACACATGTGATTTAGTTTACAAAATAGTGCTTTGCGTTTCTGTTCTTCTTTTGGAAACTTGTTTCTCTGCTGTACAGTGCGTTATATCACTTTTCAGTTTTCCTGTTATAGTAATTGAAAAGGCGACACTTATGTGATTTAGTTTTCACAGTTATCCTTTGCTTTTCGGTTCTTTCGATGGAAACTTGTTTCTGTGCAGTAAAGTGCGAGATCACACTTTTCAGTTTTCCTGTATTCCTAATTGAGCGAGCGACGCCCATCTGATTCCGTTTAAAAGTAGTGCTTTGCTTTTCTTTTCTTTTGTTGGAAAGTTGTTCCTGTGCTGTACAGTGCGATATATCACTTTTTAGTTTTCCTGTTTTAATAATTGAACGGGTGACACATATGTGATTTCGTTTACACAGTTGTGCTTTGCTTTTCTGTTCTTTCGATGGAAACTTGTTTTTGTGCCGTACAGTGCGAGATAACACTTTTTAGTTTTCCTGTATTCCTAAATGTGCGAGCGAAGCACATGTGATTCCGTTTAAAAGTAGTGCTTTGCCGTTCTTTTCTTTCGTTGGAAACTTGTTCCTGTGCTATACAGTGCGATATATCACTTTTCAGTTTTCCTGTATTCCTAATAGTGGAAGTGACACACATGTGATTTAGTTTCCAAAGTAGTGCTTTGAGATTATGTTTTTTCCTTGGAAACCAGTTAGGGTTAGGTTAGGGTTAGGGTTAGGTTTAGGGTTAGGGTTAGGGTTAGTGTAAGGGTTAGGGTTAGGGTTAGGTTAGGGTTAGGGTTAGGGTTAGGGTTAGTGTTAGGTTTAGGTTTAGGGTTAGGGTAGGGTTAGGGTTAGGGTTATATCACTTGTTAGTTTTCCTGTTATAATAATTGAACTGGAGACACGTATGTGAATTAGTTTACAAAGTTGTGCTTTAGGTTTCTGTTCATTTTTTGGAAACTTGTTCCTGTGCTGTACAGTGCGTTATATCACTTTTCAGTTTTCCTGTTTTAATAATTGAACTGGCGAGACATATGTGATTTCGTTTACACAGTTGTGCTTTGCTTTTCTGTTCTTTCGATGGAAACTTGTTTCTGTGCCGTACAGTGCGAGAAAACACTTTTCAGTTTTCCTGTATTCCTAATTAAGCGAGCGACACACATGTGATTCCGTTTAAACGTAGTGCTTTGCTTTTCTTTTCTTTCGTTGGAAAGTTGTTCCTGTGCTGTACAGTGCGATATATCACTTTTCAGATTTCCTGTTATAATATTTGAACAGGCGACACGTATGTGAATTAGTTTACAAAGTAGTGCTTTCCCTTTCTGTTCTTTCGTTGGAAATTTGTTCGTTTGCTGTACAGTGCGATATAACACTTTTCAGTTTTCCTGTATTCCTAATTGAGCGAGCGACACACATGTGATTTAGTTTCCAAAGTAGTGCTTTCAGTGTATGTTTTTTCGTTGGAAACCAGTTAGAGTTAGGGTTAGGGCTAGGGTTAGGGTTAGGGTTAGGGTTAGGGTTAGGGTAGGGTTAGGGTTAGGGTTAGGGTTAGGGTTAGGGTTAGGGTAGGGTTAGGGTTAGGGTTAGGGTTAGGGTTAGGGTTAGGGTAGGGTTAGGGTTAGGGTTAGGGTTAGGGTTAGGGGTTAGCGTTAGGGTTAGTTTTAGGGTTATATCACTTGTTAAGTTTTCCTGTTATAATAATTGAACAGGCGACACGAATGTGAATTAGTTTACAAAGTTGTGCTTTGCGTTTCTGTTCATTTTTTGGAAACTTGTTCCTGTGCTATACAGTGCGTTATATCACTTTTAAGTTTTCCTGTTATAGTAATTGAACGGGCGACACGTATGTGATTTAGTTTACACAGTTGTGCTTTGCTTTTCTGTTCTTTCCATGGAAACTTGTTTCTGTGCCGTACAGTGCGAGAAAACACTTTTCAGTTTTCCTGTATTCCTAATTAAGCGAGCGACACACATGTGATTCCGTTTAAACGTAGTGCTTTGCTTTGCTTTTCTTTCGTTGGAAAGTTGTTCCTGTGCTGTACAGTGCGTTATATCACTTTTCAGTTTTCCTGTATTCCTAATTGAGCGAGTGACACACATGTGATTTAGTTTACAAAGTAGTGCTTTGAGTGTATGTTTTTTCGTTGGAAAACAGTTAGGGTTAGGGTTAGGGTTAGGGTTAGGCTTAGGGTTAGGGTTAGGGTAGGGTTAGGGTTAGGGTTAGGGTTAGGGTTAGGGTTAGGGTAGGGTTAGGGTTAGGGTTAGGGTTAGGGTAGGGTTAGGGGTTAGGGTTAGGGTTAGGGTTAGGGGTTAGGGTTAGGGTTAGGGTTATATCACTTTTTAGTTTTCCTGTTATAATAATTGAACAGGCGACAAATATGTGAATTAGTTTACAAAGTTGTGCTTTGCTTTTCTGTTCATTTGTTGGAAACTTGTTCCTGTGCTGTACAGTGCGTTATATCACTTTTCAGTTTTCCTGTTATAGTAACTGAACGGGCGACACGCATGTGATTTACTTTACAGAGTTGTGCTTTTCTTTTCTGTTCTTTCGATGGAAACTTGTTTCTGTGCAGTAAAGTGCGAGAAAACACTTTTCAGTTTTCCTGTATTCCTAATTGAGCGAGCGACACACATGTGATTTAGTTTACGAAATAGTGCTTTGCGTTTCTGTTCTTCTTTTGGAAACTTGTTTCTCTGCTGTACAGTGCGTTATATCACTTTTCAGTTTTCCTGTTATAGTAATTGAAAAGGCGACACTTATGTGATTTAGTTTTCACAGTTATCCTTTGCTTTTCTGTTCTTTCGATGGAAACTTGTTTCTGTGCAGTAAAGTGTGAGATAACACTTTTCAGTTTTCCTGTATTCCTAATTGAGCGAGCGACGCCCATCTGATTCCGTTTTAAAGTAGTGCTTTGCTTTTCTTTTCTTTTGTTGGAAAGTTGTTCCTGTGCTGTACAGTGCGATATATCACTTTTCAGTTTTCCTGTATTCCTAATAGTGCAAGTGACACACATGTGATTTAGTTTCCAAAGTAGTGCTTTGAGATTATGTTTTTTCCTTGGAAACCAGTTAGGGTTAGGGTTAGGTTTAGGGTTAGGGTTAGGGTTAGGGTTAGGGTAGGGTTAGGGTTAGGGTTAGGGTTAGGGTTAGGGTAGGGTTGGGGTTAGGGTTAGGGTTAGGGTTAGGGGTTAGGGTTAGGGTTAGTGTTAGGGTTATATCACTTGTTAAGTTTTCCTGTTATAATAATTGAACAGGCGACACGTATGTGAATTAGTTTACAAAGTTGTGCTTTGCGTTTCTGTTCATTTTTTGGAAACTTGTTCCTGTGCTGTACAGTGCGTTATATCACTTTTAAGTTTTCCTGTTATAGTAATTGAACGGGCGACACGTATGTGATTTAGTTTACACAGTTGTGCTTTGCTTTTCTGTTCTTTCGATGGAAACTTGTTTCTGTGCCGTACAGTGCGAGATAACACTTTTTAGTTTTCCTGTATTCCTAATTGTGCGATCGAAGCACATGTGATTCCGTTTAAAAGTAGTGCTTTGCCTTTCTTTTCTTTCGTTGGAAACTTGTTTCTGTGCTATACAGTGCGATATATTTCTTTTCAGTTTTCCTGTATTCCTAATAGTGCAAGTGACACACATGTGATTTAGTTTCCAAAGTAGTGCTTTGAGTTTATGTTTTTTCGTTAGAAACCAGTTAGGGTTAGGGTTAGTTTTAGGGTTAGGGTTAGGGTTAGTGTTAGGGTTAGGGTAGGGTTAGGGTTAGGGTTAGGGTTAGGGTTAGGGTTAGGGTTAGGGTAGGGTTAGGGTTAGGGTTAGGGTTAGAGTTAGGGTTAGGGTTAGGGGTTAGGGTTAGGGTTAGGGTTAGGGTTAGGGTTATATCACTTGTTAGTTTTCCTGTTATACTAATTGAACTGGAGACACGTATGTGAATAGTTTACAAAGTTGTGCTTTGCGTTTCTGTTCATTTTTTGGAAACTTGTTCCTGTGCTGTACAGTGTGTTATATCACTTTTCAGTTTTCCTGTTTTAATAATTGAAAGGGCGACACATATGTGATTTCGTTTACACACTTGTCCTTTGCCTTTCTTTTCTTTCGTTGGAAAGTTGTTCCTGTGCTGTACAGTGCGATATATCACTTTTCAGATTTCCTGTATTCCTAATTGAGCGAGCGACACACATGTGATTTAGTTTACAAAGTAGTGCTTTGAGTGTATGTTTTTTCGTTGGAAAACAGAGTTAGGGTTAGGGTTAGGGTTAGGGTTAGGGTTAGGGTTAGGGTTAGGGTAGGGTTAGGGTTAGGGTTAGGGTTAGGGTTAGGGTAGGGTTAGGGTTAGGGTTAGGGTTAGGGTTAGGGGTTAGGGTTAGGGTTAGGGTTAGGGGTGAGGGTTAGGGTTAGGGTTATATCACTTTTTAGTTTTCCTGTTATAATAATTGAACAGGCGACAAATATGTGAATTAGTTTACAAAGTTGTGCTTTTCTTTTCTGTTCATTTGTTGGAAACTTGTTCCTGTGCTGTACAGTGCGTTATATCACTTTTAAGTTTTCCTGTTATAGTAATTGAACGGGCGACACGTATGTGATTTAGTTTACACAGTTGTGCTTTGCTTTTCTGTTCTTTCGATGGAAACTTGTTTCTGTGCCGTACAGTGCGAGATAACACTTTTTAGTTTTCCTGTATTCCTAATTGTGCGATCGAAGCACATGTGATTCCGTTTAAAAGTAGTGCTTTGCCTTTCTTTTCTTTCGTTGGAAACTTGTTTCTGTGCTATACAGTGCGATACATTTCTTTTCAGTTTTCCTGTATTCCTAATAGTGCAAGTGACACACATGTGATTTAGTTTCCAAAGTAGTGCTTTGAGTTTATGTTTTTTCGTTAGAAACCAGTTAGGGTTAGGGTTAGTTTTAGGGTTAGGGTTAGGGTTAGTGTTAGGGTTAGGGTAGGGTTAGGGTTAGGGTTAGGGTTAGGGTTAGGGTAGGGTTAGGGTTAGGGTTAGGGTTAGAGTTAGGGTTAGGGTTAGGGGTTAGGGTTAGGGTTAGGGTTAGGGTTAGGGTTATATCACTTGTTAGTTTTCCTGTTATACTAATTGAACTGGAGACACGTATGTGAATAGTTTACAAAGTTGTGCTTTGCGTTTCTGTTCATTTTTTGGAAACTTGTTCCTGTGCTGTACAGTGTGTTATATCACTTTTCAGTTTTCCTGTTTTAATAATTGAAAGGGCGACACATATGTGATTTCGTTTACACACTTGTCCTTTGCCTTTCTTTTCTTTCGTTGGAAAGTTGTTCCTGTGCTGTACAGTGCGATATATCACTTTTCAGATTTCCTGTATTCCTAATTGAGCGAGCGACACACATGTGATTTAGTTTACAAAGTAGTGCTTTGAGTGTATGTTTTTTCGTTGGAAAACAGAGTTAGGGTTAGGGTTAGGGTTAGGGTTAGGGTTAGGGTAGGGTTAGGGTTAGGGTTAGGGTTAGGTTTAGGGTAGGGTTAGGGTTAGGGTTAGGGTTAGGGTTAGGGGTTAGGGTTAGGGTTAGGGTTAGGGGTGAGGGTTAGGGTTAGGGTTATATCACTTTTTAGTTTTCCTGTTATAATAATTGAACAGGCGACAAATATGTGAATTAGTTTACAAAGTTGTGCTTTTCTTTTCTGTGCATTTGTTGGAAACTTGTTCCTGTGCTGTATAGTGCGTTATATCACTTTTAAGTTTTCTTGTTATAGTAACTGAACGGGCGACACGCATGTGATTTAGTTTACAGAGTTGTGCTTTGCTTTTCTGTTCTTTCGATGGAAACTTGTTTCTGTGCAGTAAAGTGCGAGAAAACACTTTTCAGTTTTCCTGTATTCCTAATTGAGCGAGCGACACACGTGATTTAGTTTACGAAATAGTGCTTTGCGTTTCTCTTCTTCTTTTGGAAACTTGTTTCTCTGCTGTACAGTGCGTTATATCACTTTTCAGTTTTCCTTTTATAGTAATTGAAAAGGCGACACTTATGTGATTTAGTTTTCACAGTTATCCTTTGCTTTTCTGTTCTTTCGATGGAAACTTGTTTCGGTGCAGTAAAGTGTGAGATAACACTTTTCAGTTTTCCCGTATTCCTAATTGTGCGATCGAAGCACATGTGATTCCGTTTAAAAGTAGTGCTTTGCCTTTCTTTTCTTTCGTTGGAAACTTGTTTCTGTGCTATACAGTGCGATATATTTCTTTTCAGTTTTCCTGTATTCCTAATAGTGCAAGTGACACACATGTGATTTAGTTTCCAAAGTAGTGCTTTGAGTTTATGTTTTTTCGTTGGAAACCAGTTAGGGTTAAGGTTAGGGTTAGGTTTATGGTTAGGGTTAGGGTTAGGTTTAGGGTAGGGTTAGGGTTAGGGTTAGGGTTAGGTTTAGGGTAGGTTTAGGGTTAGGGTTAGGGTAGGGTTAGGGTTAGGGTTAGGGTAGGGTTAGGGTTAGGGTTAGGGTTAGGGATAGGGTTAGGGTTAGGGTAGGGTTAGGGTTAGGGTTAGTGTTACGTTTAGGGTTAGATTTAGGGGTTAGGGTTAGGGTTAGGGTTAGGGTTATATCACTTGTTAGTTTTCCTGTTATAATAATTGAACAGGCGACACGTATGTGAATTAGTTTACAAAGTTGTGCTTTGCTTTTCTGTTCATTTGTTGGAAACTTGTTCCTGTGCTGTACAGTGCGTTATATCACTTTTAAGTTTTCCTGTTATAGTAACTGAACGGGCGACACGCATGTGATTTAGTTTACAGAGTTGTGCTTTTCTTTTCTGTTCTTTCGATGGAAACTTGTTTCTGTGGAGTAAAGTGCGAGAAAACACTTTTCAGTTTTCCTGTATTCCTAATTGAGCGAGCGACACACATGTGATTTAGTTTACAAAATAGTGCTTTGCGTTTCTGTTCTTCTTTTGGAAACTTGTTTCTCTGCTGTACAGTGCGTTATATCACTTTTCAGTTTTCCTGTTATAGTAATTGAAAAGGCGACACTTATGTGATTTAGTTTTCACAGTTATCCTTTGCTTTTCGGTTCTTTCGATGGAAACTTGTTTCTGTGCAGTAAAGTGCGAGATCACACTTTTCAGTTTTCCTGTATTCCTAATTGAGCGAGCGACGCCCATCTGATTCCGTTTAAAAGTAGTGCTTTGCTTTTCTTTTCTTTTGTTGGAAAGTTGTTCCTGTGCTGTACAGTGCGATATATCACTTTTTAGTTTTCCTGTTTTAATAATTGAACGGGTGACACATATGTGATTTCGTTTACACAGTTGTGCTTTGCTTTTCTGTTCTTTCGATGGAAACTTGTTTTTGTGCCGTACAGTGCGAGATAACACTTTTTAGTTTTCCTGTATTCCTAAATGTGCGAGCGAAGCACATGTGATTCCGTTTAAAAGTAGTGCTTTGCCGTTCTTTTCTTTCGTTGGAAACTTGTTCCTGTGCTATACAGTGCGATATATCACTTTTCAGTTTTCCTGTATTCCTAATAGTGGAAGTGACACACATGTGATTTAGTTTCCAAAGTAGTGCTTTGAGATTATGTTTTTTCCTTGGAAACCAGTTAGGGTTAGGTTAGGGTTAGGGTTAGGTTTAGGGTTAGGGTTAGGGTTAGTGTAAGGGTTAGGGTTAGGGTTAGGTTAGGGTTAGGGTTAGGGTTAGGGTTAGTGTTAGGTTTAGGTTTAGGGTTAGGGTAGGGTTAGGGTTAGGGTTATATCACTTGTTAGTTTTCCTGTTATAATAATTGAACTGGAGACACGTATGTGAATTAGTTTACAAAGTTGTGCTTTAGGTTTCTGTTCATTTTTTGGAAACTTGTTCCTGTGCTGTACAGTGCGTTATATCACTTTTCAGTTTTCCTGTTTTAATAATTGAACTGGCGAGACATATGTGATTTCGTTTACACAGTTGTGCTTTGCTTTTCTGTTCTTTCGATGGAAACTTGTTTCTGTGCCGTACAGTGCGAGAAAACACTTTTCAGTTTTCCTGTATTCCTAATTAAGCGAGCGACACACATGTGATTCCGTTTAAACGTAGTGCTTTGCTTTTCTTTTCTTTCGTTGGAAAGTTGTTCCTGTGCTGTACAGTGCGATATATCACTTTTCAGATTTCCTGTTATAATATTTGAACAGGCGACACGTATGTGAATTAGTTTACAAAGTAGTGCTTTCCCTTTCTGTTCTTTCGTTGGAAATTTGTTCGTTTGCTGTACAGTGCGATATAACACTTTTCAGTTTTCCTGTATTCCTAATTGAGCGAGCGACACACATGTGATTTAGTTTCCAAAGTAGTGCTTTCAGTGTATGTTTTTTCGTTGGAAACCAGTTAGAGTTAGGGTTAGGGCTAGGGTTAGGGTTAGGGTTAGGGTTAGGGTTAGGGTAGGGTTAGGGTTAGGGTTAGGGTTAGGGTTAGGGTTAGGGTAGGGTTAGGGTTAGGGTTAGGGTTAGGGTTAGGGTTAGGGTAGGGTTAGGGTTAGGGTTAGGGTTAGGGTTAGGGGTTAGCGTTAGGGTTAGTTTTAGGGTTATATCACTTGTTAAGTTTTCCTGTTATAATAATTGAACAGGCGACACGAATGTGAATTAGTTTACAAAGTTGTGCTTTGCGTTTCTGTTCATTTTTTGGAAACTTGTTCCTGTGCTATACAGTGCGTTATATCACTTTTAAGTTTTCCTGTTATAGTAATTGAACGGGCGACACGTATGTGATTTAGTTTACACAGTTGTGCTTTGCTTTTCTGTTCTTTCCATGGAAACTTGTTTCTGTGCCGTACAGTGCGAGAAAACACTTTTCAGTTTTCCTGTATTCCTAATTAAGCGAGCGACACACATGTGATTCCGTTTAAACGTAGTGCTTTGCTTTGCTTTTCTTTCGTTGGAAAGTTGTTCCTGTGCTGTACAGTGCGTTATATCACTTTTCAGTTTTCCTGTATTCCTAATTGAGCGAGTGACACACATGTGATTTAGTTTACAAAGTAGTGCTTTGAGTGTATGTTTTTTCGTTGGAAAACAGTTAGGGTTAGGGTTAGGGTTAGGGTTAGGCTTAGGGTTAGGGTTAGGGTAGGGTTAGGGTTAGGGTTAGGGTTAGGGTTAGGGTTAGGGTAGGGTTAGGGTTAGGGTTAGGGTTAGGGTAGGGTTAGGGGTTAGGGTTAGGGTTAGGGTTAGGGGTTAGGGTTAGGGTTAGGGTTATATCACTTTTTAGTTTTCCTGTTATAATAATTGAACAGGCGACAAATATGTGAATTAGTTTACAAAGTTGTGCTTTGCTTTTCTGTTCATTTGTTGGAAACTTGTTCCTGTGCTGTACAGTGCGTTATATCACTTTTCAGTTTTCCTGTTATAGTAACTGAACGGGCGACACGCATGTGATTTACTTTACAGAGTTGTGCTTTTCTTTTCTGTTCTTTCGATGGAAACTTGTTTCTGTGCAGTAAAGTGCGAGAAAACACTTTTCAGTTTTCCTGTATTCCTAATTGAGCGAGCGACACACATGTGATTTAGTTTACGAAATAGTGCTTTGCGTTTCTGTTCTTCTTTTGGAAACTTGTTTCTCTGCTGTACAGTGCGTTATATCACTTTTCAGTTTTCCTGTTATAGTAATTGAAAAGGCGACACTTATGTGATTTAGTTTTCACAGTTATCCTTTGCTTTTCTGTTCTTTCGATGGAAACTTGTTTCTGTGCAGTAAAGTGTGAGATAACACTTTTCAGTTTTCCTGTATTCCTAATTGAGCGAGCGACGCCCATCTGATTCCGTTTTAAAGTAGTGCTTTGCTTTTCTTTTCTTTTGTTGGAAAGTTGTTCCTGTGCTGTACAGTGCGATATATCACTTTTCAGTTTTCCTGTATTCCTAATAGTGCAAGTGACACACATGTGATTTAGTTTCCAAAGTAGTGCTTTGAGATTATGTTTTTTCCTTGGAAACCAGTTAGGGTTAGGGTTAGGTTTAGGGTTAGGGTTAGGGTTAGGGTTAGGGTAGGGTTAGGGTTAGGGTTAGGTTTAGGGTTAGGGTAGGGTTGGGGTTAGGGTTAGGGTTAGGGTTAGGGGTTAGGGTTAGGGTTAGTGTTAGGGTTATATCACTTGTTAAGTTTTCCTGTTATAATAATTGAACAGGCGACACGTATGTGAATTAGTTTACAAAGTTGTGCTTTGCGTTTCTGTTCATTTTTTGGAAACTTGTTCCTGTGCTGTACAGTGCGTTATATCACTTTTAAGTTTTCCTGTTATAGTAATTGAACGGGCGACACGTATGTGATTTAGTTTACACAGTTGTGCTTTGCTTTTCTGTTCTTTCGATGGAAACTTGTTTCTGTGCCGTACAGTGCGAGATAACACTTTTTAGTTTTCCTGTATTCCTAATTGTGCGATCGAAGCACATGTGATTCCGTTTAAAAGTAGTGCTTTGCCTTTCTTTTCTTTCGTTGGAAACTTGTTTCTGTGCTATACAGTGCGATATATTTCTTTTCAGTTTTCCTGTATTCCTAATAGTGCAAGTGACACACATGTGATTTAGTTTCCAAAGTAGTGCTTTGAGTTTATGTTTTTTCGTTAGAAACCAGTTAGGGTTAGGGTTAGTTTTAGGGTTAGGGTTAGGGTTAGTGTTAGGGTTAGGGTAGGGTTAGGGTTAGGGTTAGGGTTAGGGTTAGGGTTAGGGTTAGGGTAGGGTTAGGGTTAGGGTTAGGGTTAGAGTTAGGGTTAGGGTTAGGGGTTAGGGTTAGGGTTAGGGTTAGGGTTAGGGTTATATCACTTGTTAGTTTTCCTGTTATACTAATTGAACTGGAGACACGTATGTGAATAGTTTACAAAGTTGTGCTTTGCGTTTCTGTTCATTTTTTGGAAACTTGTTCCTGTGCTGTACAGTGTGTTATATCACTTTTCAGTTTTCCTGTTTTAATAATTGAAAGGGCGACACATATGTGATTTCGTTTACACACTTGTCCTTTGCCTTTCTTTTCTTTCGTTGGAAAGTTGTTCCTGTGCTGTACAGTGCGATATATCACTTTTCAGATTTCCTGTATTCCTAATTGAGCGAGCGACACACATGTGATTTAGTTTACAAAGTAGTGCTTTGAGTGTATGTTTTTTCGTTGGAAAACAGAGTTAGGGTTAGGGTTAGGGTTAGGGTTAGGGTTAGGGTTAGGGTTAGGGTAGGGTTAGGGTTAGGGTTAGGGTTAGGGTTAGGGTAGGGTTAGGGTTAGGGTTAGGGTTAGGGTTAGGGGTTAGGGTTAGGGTTAGGGTTAGGGGTGAGGGTTAGGGTTAGGGTTATATCACTTTTTAGTTTTCCTGTTATAATAATTGAACAGGCGACAAATATGTGAATTAGTTTACAAAGTTGTGCTTTTCTTTTCTGTTCATTTGTTGGAAACTTGTTCCTGTGCTGTACAGTGCGTTATATCACTTTTAAGTTTTCCTGTTATAGTAATTGAACGGGCGACACGTATGTGATTTAGTTTACACAGTTGTGCTTTGCTTTTCTGTTCTTTCGATGGAAACTTGTTTCTGTGCCGTACAGTGCGAGATAACACTTTTTAGTTTTCCTGTATTCCTAATTGTGCGATCGAAGCACATGTGATTCCGTTTAAAAGTAGTGCTTTGCCTTTCTTTTCTTTCGTTGGAAACTTGTTTCTGTGCTATACAGTGCGATACATTTCTTTTCAGTTTTCCTGTATTCCTAATAGTGCAAGTGACACACATGTGATTTAGTTTCCAAAGTAGTGCTTTGAGTTTATGTTTTTTCGTTAGAAACCAGTTAGGGTTAGGGTTAGTTTTAGGGTTAGGGTTAGGGTTAGTGTTAGGGTTAGGGTAGGGTTAGGGTTAGGGTTAGGGTTAGGGTTAGGGTAGGGTTAGGGTTAGGGTTAGGGTTAGAGTTAGGGTTAGGGTTAGGGGTTAGGGTTAGGGTTAGGGTTAGGGTTAGGGTTATATCACTTGTTAGTTTTCCTGTTATACTAATTGAACTGGAGACACGTATGTGAATAGTTTACAAAGTTGTGCTTTGCGTTTCTGTTCATTTTTTGGAAACTTGTTCCTGTGCTGTACAGTGTGTTATATCACTTTTCAGTTTTCCTGTTTTAATAATTGAAAGGGCGACACATATGTGATTTCGTTTACACACTTGTCCTTTGCCTTTCTTTTCTTTCGTTGGAAAGTTGTTCCTGTGCTGTACAGTGCGATATATCACTTTTCAGATTTCCTGTATTCCTAATTGAGCGAGCGACACACATGTGATTTAGTTTACAAAGTAGTGCTTTGAGTGTATGTTTTTTCGTTGGAAAACAGAGTTAGGGTTAGGGTTAGGGTTAGGGTTAGGGTTAGGGTAGGGTTAGGGTTAGGGTTAGGGTTAGGTTTAGGGTAGGGTTAGGGTTAGGGTTAGGGTTAGGGTTAGGGGTTAGGGTTAGGGTTAGGGTTAGGGGTGAGGGTTAGGGTTAGGGTTATATCACTTTTTAGTTTTCCTGTTATAATAATTGAACAGGCGACAAATATGTGAATTAGTTTACAAAGTTGTGCTTTTCTTTTCTGTGCATTTGTTGGAAACTTGTTCCTGTGCTGTATAGTGCGTTATATCACTTTTAAGTTTTCTTGTTATAGTAACTGAACGGGCGACACGCATGTGATTTAGTTTACAGAGTTGTGCTTTGCTTTTCTGTTCTTTCGATGGAAACTTGTTTCTGTGCAGTAAAGTGCGAGAAAACACTTTTCAGTTTTCCTGTATTCCTAATTGAGCGAGCGACACACGTGATTTAGTTTACGAAATAGTGCTTTGCGTTTCTCTTCTTCTTTTGGAAACTTGTTTCTCTGCTGTACAGTGCGTTATATCACTTTTCAGTTTTCCTTTTATAGTAATTGAAAAGGCGACACTTATGTGATTTAGTTTTCACAGTTATCCTTTGCTTTTCTGTTCTTTCGATGGAAACTTGTTTCGGTGCAGTAAAGTGTGAGATAACACTTTTCAGTTTTCCCGTATTCCTAATTGTGCGATCGAAGCACATGTGATTCCGTTTAAAAGTAGTGCTTTGCCTTTCTTTTCTTTCGTTGGAAACTTGTTTCTGTGCTATACAGTGCGATATATTTCTTTTCAGTTTTCCTGTATTCCTAATAGTGCAAGTGACACACATGTGATTTAGTTTCCAAAGTAGTGCTTTGAGTTTATGTTTTTTCGTTGGAAACCAGTTAGGGTTAAGGTTAGGGTTAGGTTTATGGTTAGGGTTAGGGTTAGGTTTAGGGTAGGGTTAGGGTTAGGGTTAGGGTTAGGTTTAGGGTAGGTTTAGGGTTAGGGTTAGGGTAGGGTTAGGGTTAGGGTTAGGGTAGGGTTAGGGTTAGGGTTAGGGTTAGGGATAGGGTTAGGGTTAGGGTAGGGTTAGGGTTAGGGTTAGTGTTACGTTTAGGGTTAGATTTAGGGGTTAGGGTTAGGGTTAGGGTTAGGGTTATATCACTTGTTAGTTTTCCTGTTATAATAATTGAACAGGCGACACGTATGTGAATTAGTTTACAAAGTTGTGCTTTGCTTTTCTGTTCATTTGTTGGAAACTTGTTCCTGTGCTGTACAGTGCGTTATATCACTTTTAAGTTTTCCTGTTATAGTAACTGAACGGGCGACACGCATGTGATTTAGTTTACAGAGTTGTGCTTTTCTTTTCTGTTCTTTCGATGGAAACTTGTTTCTGTGGAGTAAAGTGCGAGAAAACACTTTTCAGTTTTCCTGTATTCCTAATTGAGCGAGCGACACACATGTGATTTAGTTTACAAAATAGTGCTTTGCGTTTCTGTTCTTCTTTTGGAAACTTGTTTCTCTGCTGTACAGTGCGTTATATCACTTTTCAGTTTTCCTGTTATAGTAATTGAAAAGGCGACACTTATGTGATTTAGTTTTCACAGTTATCCTTTGCTTTTCGGTTCTTTCGATGGAAACTTGTTTCTGTGCAGTAAAGTGCGAGATCACACTTTTCAGTTTTCCTGTATTCCTAATTGAGCGAGCGACGCCCATCTGATTCCGTTTAAAAGTAGTGCTTTGCTTTTCTTTTCTTTTGTTGGAAAGTTGTTCCTGTGCTGTACAGTGCGATATATCACTTTTTAGTTTTCCTGTTTTAATAATTGAACGGGTGACACATATGTGATTTCGTTTACACAGTTGTGCTTTGCTTTTCTGTTCTTTCGATGGAAACTTGTTTTTGTGCCGTACAGTGCGAGATAACACTTTTTAGTTTTCCTGTATTCCTAAATGTGCGAGCGAAGCACATGTGATTCCGTTTAAAAGTAGTGCTTTGCCGTTCTTTTCTTTCGTTGGAAACTTGTTCCTGTGCTATACAGTGCGATATATCACTTTTCAGTTTTCCTGTATTCCTAATAGTGGAAGTGACACACATGTGATTTAGTTTCCAAAGTAGTGCTTTGAGATTATGTTTTTTCCTTGGAAACCAGTTAGGGTTAGGTTAGGGTTAGGGTTAGGTTTAGGGTTAGGGTTAGGGTTAGTGTAAGGGTTAGGGTTAGGGTTAGGTTAGGGTTAGGGTTAGGGTTAGGGTTAGTGTTAGGTTTAGGTTTAGGGTTAGGGTAGGGTTAGGGTTAGGGTTATATCACTTGTTAGTTTTCCTGTTATAATAATTGAACTGGAGACACGTATGTGAATTAGTTTACAAAGTTGTGCTTTAGGTTTCTGTTCATTTTTTGGAAACTTGTTCCTGTGCTGTACAGTGCGTTATATCACTTTTCAGTTTTCCTGTTTTAATAATTGAACTGGCGAGACATATGTGATTTCGTTTACACAGTTGTGCTTTGCTTTTCTGTTCTTTCGATGGAAACTTGTTTCTGTGCCGTACAGTGCGAGAAAACACTTTTCAGTTTTCCTGTATTCCTAATTAAGCGAGCGACACACATGTGATTCCGTTTAAACGTAGTGCTTTGCTTTTCTTTTCTTTCGTTGGAAAGTTGTTCCTGTGCTGTACAGTGCGATATATCACTTTTCAGATTTCCTGTTATAATATTTGAACAGGCGACACGTATGTGAATTAGTTTACAAAGTAGTGCTTTCCCTTTCTGTTCTTTCGTTGGAAATTTGTTCGTTTGCTGTACAGTGCGATATAACACTTTTCAGTTTTCCTGTATTCCTAATTGAGCGAGCGACACACATGTGATTTAGTTTCCAAAGTAGTGCTTTCAGTGTATGTTTTTTCGTTGGAAACCAGTTAGAGTTAGGGTTAGGGCTAGGGTTAGGGTTAGGGTTAGGGTTAGGGTTAGGGTAGGGTTAGGGTTAGGGTTAGGGTTAGGGTTAGGGTTAGGGTAGGGTTAGGGTTAGGGTTAGGGTTAGGGTTAGGGTTAGGGTAGGGTTAGGGTTAGGGTTAGGGTTAGGGTTAGGGGTTAGCGTTAGGGTTAGTTTTAGGGTTATATCACTTGTTAAGTTTTCCTGTTATAATAATTGAACAGGCGACACGAATGTGAATTAGTTTACAAAGTTGTGCTTTGCGTTTCTGTTCATTTTTTGGAAACTTGTTCCTGTGCTATACAGTGCGTTATATCACTTTTAAGTTTTCCTGTTATAGTAATTGAACGGGCGACACGTATGTGATTTAGTTTACACAGTTGTGCTTTGCTTTTCTGTTCTTTCCATGGAAACTTGTTTCTGTGCCGTACAGTGCGAGAAAACACTTTTCAGTTTTCCTGTATTCCTAATTAAGCGAGCGACACACATGTGATTCCGTTTAAACGTAGTGCTTTGCTTTGCTTTTCTTTCGTTGGAAAGTTGTTCCTGTGCTGTACAGTGCGTTATATCACTTTTCAGTTTTCCTGTATTCCTAATTGAGCGAGTGACACACATGTGATTTAGTTTACAAAGTAGTGCTTTGAGTGTATGTTTTTTCGTTGGAAAACAGTTAGGGTTAGGGTTAGGGTTAGGGTTAGGCTTAGGGTTAGGGTTAGGGTAGGGTTAGGGTTAGGGTTAGGGTTAGGGTTAGGGTTAGGGTAGGGTTAGGGTTAGGGTTAGGGTTAGGGTAGGGTTAGGGGTTAGGGTTAGGGTTAGGGTTAGGGGTTAGGGTTAGGGTTAGGGTTATATCACTTTTTAGTTTTCCTGTTATAATAATTGAACAGGCGACAAATATGTGAATTAGTTTACAAAGTTGTGCTTTGCTTTTCTGTTCATTTGTTGGAAACTTGTTCCTGTGCTGTACAGTGCGTTATATCACTTTTCAGTTTTCCTGTTATAGTAACTGAACGGGCGACACGCATGTGATTTACTTTACAGAGTTGTGCTTTTCTTTTCTGTTCTTTCGATGGAAACTTGTTTCTGTGCAGTAAAGTGCGAGAAAACACTTTTCAGTTTTCCTGTATTCCTAATTGAGCGAGCGACACACATGTGATTTAGTTTACGAAATAGTGCTTTGCGTTTCTGTTCTTCTTTTGGAAACTTGTTTCTCTGCTGTACAGTGCGTTATATCACTTTTCAGTTTTCCTGTTATAGTAATTGAAAAGGCGACACTTATGTGATTTAGTTTTCACAGTTATCCTTTGCTTTTCTGTTCTTTCGATGGAAACTTGTTTCTGTGCAGTAAAGTGTGAGATAACACTTTTCAGTTTTCCTGTATTCCTAATTGAGCGAGCGACGCCCATCTGATTCCGTTTTAAAGTAGTGCTTTGCTTTTCTTTTCTTTTGTTGGAAAGT